>NW_010965488.1:2776-2995 GCF_000463585.1 Tarenaya hassleriana
CAGGTGCCTCCTCCAGGCCACCACCGACTATGTCGAGCGAAGTCAGTACACAACTGACAACCTCTCGCCGGCCGTCCGCCACGGAGAAACTCATCGGACCCGAGCTCAGGTCTTTCTGAGTTCCTTCGTATAACCTCGTCGGGAGAATCGCTCAATCCCGAGTCACGGGTAAATGTATTGCCAGTCTCTGCCGGGAGAATCACTCAATCCCGATCCCGT
>NW_010965488.1:3051-15670 GCF_000463585.1 Tarenaya hassleriana
GTGAGTGTTTCGGATTATGCCCGAAAATGATAATCAAATTGAAAATGGAGATTTGCGTGTATTGAGTGCAAATTGCATGAAATTGAACTTAGATTTGAGTTCCTGATGTTACTAGGATTGTTTTGAGCTATAGCATGTTGAATTTGGTGCGAAAATACGAAACTCGGAATCCCTGGTTCGCCTAGACCGTCCGGTCCAGGTCGAGACCGTCCGTTCTAGGGTTGCAGGATCGCGAGAAAGAAGACGACCTCAGACCGTCCGGTCCAATTTTCCAGACCGTCCGGTCTGAAACCCTCAGACCGTCCGGTCCAACTTTCCAGACCGTCCGGTCTGAAACCTGCAGACCGTCCGGTCCAGTCGGGCAGACCGTCCGGTCCAGACCCCTGTTTCCTTCTTCCGGTCCGTTTCGTCGGCTCGGGCGAGATCCGACGCAACCGACCCCTGTACCCAATCAATCTTGACCCGTTCCCTACCCGAACCTTATGAAACTTGAATGAAACCGATTTACGGTAAGTAAAACCTTCGGAACGAGCTGAATTGGTAATCCGGAATGGTCGGACCCAATTTGATCGAATCGGAGGATAAAAGGAATCAAATGAATGTAAAGGAAACGAGACAACCAAAATGACAAGTAAGAACGTGTGTATACCCGAATAGGTATAATAATATATGAATGCATGTGATTGGGGAATCGGGTAGTTGGCATGGCGTGAGACCTTATTCCGGAGGGCCGGGATATGGTTGAGCGTGTGATTGTAGCGGGTTTGAGGTGATATCCCGATGGTTGCAGTGTTGGGATCTCCTCTTTATGATCTCTGACCCGGGTCAGGTTTCATATTGAGGAGACATGATTGTGATTGGTTGCCCACGGGCAGAGCTTGGAGCCGATGATACACGTGATAGTCTTGAGTGATTCGGCTATCACGGGGTTGAGGAAATCCTACGGTTACACAGTAACCGCGCCAACGTTCCACTCAAATTCAACATGCTATAGCTCAAAACAATCCTAGTAACATCAGGAACTCAAATCTAAGTTCAATTTCATGCAATTTGCACTCAATACACGCAAATCTCCATTTTCAATTTGATTATCATTTTCGGGCATAATCCGAAACACTCACTTAGCTCAAATTCGAGCTCGGGGTTTCGTTGGGGATGTTCTGTAGGGTTGATTGCTGTGGTTATTTGTTGATTTCGACCGAAATCGGGACTCCAATCGAAGGTTGAAGTTTCGGACTTTTGAGAGAGTTTGTGGGGGAGTGAGAGGGCGAAGTGAGAGGCGAAGAACGACGGAATGGGCGGACCTAGGGCAGTTCTCGCGTCCCAGAAGAAGCAGGAGGTGGCACACGCCGGAGGGAGGCCGAAATTGCGGCGGGGACTCAGCAGAAAGGGAGGCGGCGCGTGACCTGGCCAAGACCGCCGGAACGGACGGTCTGCACAAGCGGAACGGACGTTCCGCTTGGCCTGGAACGGACGGTCTGCTTGTCAGACCGGACGTTCTGGGCCGTTTTCGTCCGTTTTTCTCGCTCGTTTCGGTCCAATCCTTCGGGTCAACTTGGTTAGGGTCTAACTTAATATTTTATGGACATTTTTATGGCTCATATATGTTTTCCTAAAATTTGGTTTGAAAGTCGAATTTACGGGTTATTACACACGCTTTCACGGTTAGTGATGCTACAATCGTAAAACCATGCCTTGCTCACAAGACAAAGGACTCAAACTCTCCTTTTTGACTCAACCATTCCTAAATCCATGCACTCTAAATATGTTTGGATGCACTCTTAGTATGTTTTGACGCACTTTAGTCTAAGTTTTAGCATCATCCTTTTTTGTATCAGATAGATGGTTTTGACGCAGAATTATAGATGTTTTGACGCATTCTAAAAAAACCATCTATCTGATACAAAAATTATAGATTATAGATGTTTTGACGCACTCTTAAAATTCTGCGTTTCAATTTACCCAGAACTATAAGGGAAGTTTATCCAAATTACTCCTTTTGTAATTTAACTACATACGTATATGGTAAATTTATATACGTATGTATAAACATAAAATGTTTACATAACTACAATCCGGTACATATAATCCTAAAATATGTATAGGAGTATATTCCTATAAACATACATCTGATAAATCGTACGGGGTATTGTATACGGGTGTTGTTATATATTGTTATGTTTAAACGAGTATGCTGAATACTATTTAAATTATATCTGTGATGTATTTAAATGTTACCATATATATGTAACATGTATAATTACGTAAGTTATTGTTTATGATGTATATATATGTGTATTATGGTTTTGTAAAACATGGCACTTACCTATATAACTAGCTAGAGTATACAATGGACTATATGTTTACGATTATATTTGTGCTTGGACCATGCTGATATATTACATGTTTGACTAAAGACAATATATATGGGTATATTAATAGTATAACACGGGTTTGCATATATACACATACGTTATATAACCATACGATCTAAATAGATTATAAAATGGTTTGTAGTTTATAGGGCTTTTTGACTATTTAATGCACTAAACCTATGCGTCAACACATAAATTGTGGGTATGTATAGATATATTTACACAAACTTAGTGCATAAAATCAGCACTATAAACTATATTTATGTAACCTAATTAAGCATTTTATTACGGTCCATAAAACAGACGCATAAATTTCTATAATACATGTTGTATAAACCACAATATACCCATAACTGCTTCCAAATATGTATTTTATCGTGCATGAAAAAGTAAACTCACACGATATTGCTTTCAAAAATTTCCCAACTGATTCTATTCATTTGTAAAGAACATGAATTACAACTCTTTTTTGTTCGAGCCTAATCCATCCCAAGAACACAACTCCCCCTGAGTTTGTCCCCCCTTACAACATGAATTCTATCAGCCCATACACTATGTGTGCCTCGCACACCCCGTGTAACCCTAGACTCGTCTAGGCCCTTTGAGCGGTTCGCCTGTTTTTGAAGGCTCCCCCTCAGATGCACTTCACTCTCTCTCAAGTATCACTCACCCGTGTTTCCCACACCTATGATTCTCCAGCTCTTTGCTCTTTTCTCTCTTTTTCTGTTCTGCTGGGATTCCTTTCTGTATCTCCCACGTCTTGTATTTATGCATAGCTCCTCTTCTTGTTTCCAATATTTTGCTCAATATCTTCTTTTCCTTTTTCTTGGACTTTATTCCTTTTGCTTGATCTTTCCATTTTTCTTCAATGGCATGTTTCTTTTTCTCTTGCAAGTCATTCCCTTACTGGTTGTTCCTTCCATTTCTTCACATTGACCTGTTTCTTTTTTGCTTGAGATCTTCTAGATATTGAATCTTCGCTTGATGCTCTTTCATTGCATTAACATTCTCCCCCTTTTTGACTTTATGCTTATTACACACTTATGCTTGAATACACATTCATCCACTTGACTCCTTGATATCACCCTCAACGATTTCAACCATGCATATTTTCTCACCATCTTCAACCATATACCTTTCTGATCATTCTCCTCTTGTATCATCTCTCCCCCTATGTGTATGATCATATACCTTTCGAGCCTTTTCTCCCCCTGTGTATAAGCATAAATTCAAAACCATACCTGAGCTTTTGATTGCTCAATTCCGGGCGCGTGTCTTAGGATCCTTGAGAGAGTTTCTGAAAATCTGGTTGTCAACCCATGTGTAGCAATTGCTTGATGTCCTTTGCCCAGTTAAAATACACTTGTTATCCGCATTGGTCACAAAACATGCATCCTTTGTAAATTTCACCTCCATGCCACTATCACATAGTTGACTTATACTGATCAAGTTAGCCTTTAATCCCTGAACTACTTTGACATCTGTCAATTTGAGGAAATCATCACACTCAAGAGTACCTTTGCCAATAATCTTTCCTTGTTTTCCATCCCCAAACGTGACACTGCTGCTTCTGAGTACTACTTCACAATTTGTCAACAGCTCTTGACAACCTGTCATATGCCTTGAACATCCGCTGTCCAAATACCAGACACCGTCTCCACTCGTGTGCCCAGACGTACAGGCAACATTGCATGACACATCGGTTTTACGAATCCACCTAAGATTCTTTGAAGGATGAGACAGATAAGAGTGTTTCAAGTTCGAATGAACGTACCAATTAGAGTTCATTTTCTGTCGTAGATAATAGCAATTCCTTCGAATATGTCCTCTCTTCCCACAGTAATAGCATCTTCTGCACTCTTTTTGCTCTTGAGAGGTTCGTAGATCCACTTTGACTCTTGGAGTATTTCTGACAGTGCCAAAAGTACTTCGTATCCAGTCAGGTACTTCTCGTTCAAGATTTCCTCCGGATACGAATGTTGGGTGATATTCCTCCTTTCCCATATATCCAAGTCCTGATTGATCTCGAGCACTCCTTCCCTGTCCAAGTAGATGATCCAACTTACCAGTTCCACTTCCAAGAAGATGAAGATTTTTCTTGGTCTCTTCAATTTGACATCTCATGAGCGACACTTCTTCTTCTTTTTGGGACAGTTGATGCTGAGTAGATGTCAGTTGGATCTGAGTATTTTTTAGTTCCTTCTCCAACTGTTTCTTCTCATCCAGCAGATATCTATTCATTTGAACGAGTTTGGTCATCTCGTTGTATAAGTCGTCCTCAGTTATTTCTTCATCATCACTTGAATCATCTTCCAGTGTTTCTTCTCCTTCTTCAATGATTCCAAAGAATGCAACAGACTTAGAAACTTCTTCATCGTCGCTGTCCAACTCGGTTTCCTCCTGCTCATGGGTGACAAGTGATTTTTTGTACTCCATCTCG
Source organism: Tarenaya hassleriana (assembly GCF_000463585.1). Lineage (NCBI taxonomy): Eukaryota > Viridiplantae > Streptophyta > Magnoliopsida > Brassicales > Cleomaceae > Tarenaya > Tarenaya hassleriana. The sequence goes on from NW_010965488.1 coordinate 7,867, forward strand.
GTATGCCCATAATTAGTTGAGTCAAATATTGCATGCTTCCTTAGTGCTTGCATCTCCTTGTATCCATCCATCGTGTGAGACTGAATCGTACACCGATATGAGAGGAAAAATTTCCTACGATCAGTGACCAGCTCTGATACCAATTGAAAAAGTAAACTCACACGATATTGCTTTCAAAAATTTCCCAACTGATTCTATTCATTTGTAAAGAACATGAATTACAACTCTTTTTTGTTCGAGCCTAATCCATCCCAAGAACACAACTCCCCCTGAGTTTGTCCCCCCTTACAACATGAATTCTATCAGCCCATACACTATGTGTGCCTCGCACACCCCGTGTAACCCTAGACTCGTCTAGGCCCTTTGAGCGGTTCGCCTGTTTTTGAAGGCTCCCCCTCAGATGCACTTCACTCTCTCTCAAGTATCACTCACCCGTGTTTCCCACACCTATGATTCTCCAGCTCTTTGCTCTTTTCTCTCTTTTTCTGTTCTGCTGGGATTCCTTTCTGTATCTCCCACGTCTTGTATTTATGCATAGCTCCTCTTCTTGTTTCCAATATTTTGCTCAATATCTTCTTTTCCTTTTTCTTGGACTTTATTCCTTTTGCTTGATCTTTCCATTTTTCTTCAATGGCATGTTTCTTTTTCTATTGCAAGTCATTCCCTTACTGGTTGTTCCTTCCATTTCTTCACATTGACCTGTTTCTTTTTTGCTTGAGATCTTCTAGATATTGAATCTTCGCTTGATGCTCTTTCATTGCATTAACAGTGCATATAAACCTATAGTGCATAATTTTACGCGATGGTATGTTTGTATCAGATATACAAACAATTCATATCCCATGGTACTACATAACATTTATTATGCAAACTACATGTTTAGGACGAACTTTGAGTACCGGATTATAATAATAATAAACTCTAATTGTAGATGCCCTATATAAACATATAAATTATAACCCCAAATACATTTTACGATCTATGTTTTACCACGTTAAAAGTGATAGTTTATGCTAAAAGACTTGTATAAAATTGTGGGTAATATAATCCCATGGGTATTAATGCGTTAGATAAAACATTATACTCAATAGATTGAGTCATGGATATAGTAATGTTAACGATTGTGAGTAGATATTTATATATGTATATATCATATGTAGATAATATCAAATGTGTACATGTATAATTTATATAATTTAGAGTTATACTATTGTAACATTTATCATGTTTGATCCAAAACATGATTTATGAGTTTATACATATGTCAAGGGTAAACAAACATATATTATTTATGGTTTATTGTAACATGGTTTTACGATTATACAACTTGATTTTCCTGTATAAAATTATATACCCGATATTGATATATACCCACTTGATTTTCCTGTATAAAATTATATACCCGATATTGATATATACCCCATATCTGGGTTTTGTGTCCAGAACTCCTACATTTATATGGTTTATATGCACTTTACCCATATTATAATACACTCCTACATGTTTATAAAACACATCTAATTTATTTGGTATAGCAAACATTTAAACATACGATATCATATTTAATAACGCTCTAATATCGAGTAGTGGTGTATATAACGAGGTATGTTTTTACGTTTGTGATTACCCATAACCACATACATATTTAAAATCATTTTCATACCCGAGTAGTAGCTACTCTAGTGATGTTATATGTTTTAAACACGGTTATATCTTAGAGTTATATGGATTTATGTATCGCCAGGATCCAATACATAATGGTATACAATGTAAACATCCAAACATTATGGACTAAGGACATGTTTGGATAAAATGTATTACAAATTGAGGTAAATCACTTAGTTTATCAATAAACTAAGTTTATGCACTATTGGTTTACATATATATGTTTTATACCTATATAACTAGAGTATACAATGGACTATATGTTTACGATTATATTTAGTTACAATACACCGGATAATGTATAAACATAATTTATGTAAGTTAAATCCGATATTGTATATACTATTGTATAAATTTACGTTTTTTTGCTTGGATTTACTGGGTTACAATCACTTACCCATCTACATAATAAATATGCACTTTAACATGGTATCTTAGCACATACATGCGCTTACCTATGTTTAAGTAACACATGATCGATTTTATATAAATGTACCATGTTGTTACACAATGTTTGGTATATAATTAAAGAATACTCTAATATGGTACACTTATTGTCCAAACATGTATGCTATAATTATGTAGCATCACCTATGTTAGAACATAGGGTTACAATCATAGAGTTATATCGGATATTCATAGTTGATTAACACGTTAAGTCAATTTCGTCAGGCGGCCCGCCCGTTTTCTTTGATCTCCGAAATTCCTGGAGACATGTAGAACATTTGTAGGATTGGGGATTGTCCTCTTACGTATGTAGTTTTGTCTTTATATTCTAATATTCAGCATCAACATTATAGGTATACTCTATGAATATATGTTTGTACCCTAATATAATATGTTTTGTGTATCACCATAACATTTGTAATCATATGTAAACATACGTTTAGCATGGTATAAAACTCCTATTTTAAACACCAATACAACTTATAAAATGTACCACCTACATAACATATTTATGTGGCATAAATATATGTCTTTATGTGATATTATGTTTGGACTGACTCTAAACATTTGTATATGTATCAGATAGATGGTGCGTAAAATGTTAGAATCATGATCCTATAAAACATGTATTCCAGTGGAACGTAGACAAATATAACATTTTATAAACTTAGAATGTGTAATATTTCCCAGACTATCCTCAAACTTATGAGTATACCCATGATATACAAACATGTTATGTGATTAAATGTTACCTACATAAACATTTGCTCACAAGACAAAGGCACTCAAAATCATGTTATACAAGATTTTATAACTCCTATACATATTTTAGGATTATAATGCACAAAGGGTAATTTACAAACATCCCGTAATATACGATTGTAAATCGTATGATATCGATATATATAATTGATATGATTGTAGCATATGGTATATATTAATTTCAGATCCTTTCTTGAATCGACATTGTCCTTTGATCTTCCGGGAACATTCAGTATCGTATTAATGATGTTATCGAAAAAATTCTTTTCGATATGCATAACATCAAGATTGTGTCATAACTTATGATGTCTCTAGTAAGGCAATTCCCAAAATATACTTTTTTGTGCCAATTGTGAAAATTACCATACCCTTCTATCTGCAAATAGCCATTCCCGCCAACGTCTGCTGAGTGTTAAACATATTAGTACTATGTTTAGAGTGCCATATGATGATTGATACAATATAAATCACAACTGATTAATGTATAATGTTTTAAGTGTATCGGGTACATAAACTTGACATATGTATAAACTCATAAATTCTTACGTTCCTAAAACATATAAAATGTTTGCTATACCAAATAGGTGACATTTTATATATATACAATTATGTCTAAACATGTTTAAACTTATGCACTCTATTGATAGTTTGGATCTTAATCAGGATGCTACATTGTTGTATTCTAGTTATATAAAATGTTTATTATGTAGTACTAATATGTTTAACACTCTATTGATCTTATAACGTATGTAGGTTTGTTGTATTAATAATGAAACATGTAATAAAATAGAATATCTCTTGTTAACATTGTAGTTTGCATGGAACGAACATATATGGGTACACCCTGTAAACATATACGTAATTTTATACATAATTATGTTTTAATATGATGTTTTAGGATCTTTATATGTATAACCATCTACATATGTACACATCTAATATTGGGTATGTTTAGACCACACGCATATAACATTACATGTTTGGATGAACTCCCAACATAAATTTTTGCCGTACTCAAATGGGTAAAATGTGTAACTACACATGGTTTATATGTGCATAATGATATAGCTAAAATCATAGTTTTAATGTGTCATTATACGGTACTATTATGTATGTATATAACGGTTTGTGTAATAGAGGGTAAATTTTATCATGCATAAAATTGTCAATATATATACAATGTTGTATAACATCATATTTACATATGTAATCACTCTAAAACATGTATTTATAAGCATGTTTATACATAGTATATGCCATTGACTTGTACATAAATATTTTATAACGATTTTACATTATGAGTTATAGATGAGTGCATACAACGTAGTAATCATATATAAACATCTATATGAGTTTGAGTGCTATTTGTATAATTGCGGTCATATAATGTATACACCCAAAATGTAATATATTGTGTGCAATATATATGATGTACATACATATGTATAGAATAAGTGATATTACAAAATTTAGAGTGCATAAACTGTTGATTTTATGTACATTTTATTGCACACAACCATAAATACGATTTATACGTAGATAATGGTTAGTATATCATGGTTTGGGTGCACTCGTAGTCAAAATATGCTTGAACTTGTTTGTAAATATACCCATATGGATTTATACTATTTTATAAACATTGTATATATAATTCTGCGTCATGGTTAAGTTTAGTTTATCATTACATATTTATAACCATGATCATGATGTTAACACTCTAAACGAAACATCTATATGTTCTAACATACTAGATATAGGGGTATAACGTAATAACATGATAACATAGATCAGTATATAAAACGTTATATATCTCTTGGTACTCTAAAGCATAACCTACATGTTGATAACAACTATGAGTATCCGATATAACTCTATGATTGTAACCCTATGTTCTAACATAGGTGATGCTACATAATTATAGCATACATGTTTGGACAATAAGTGTACCATATTAGAGTATTACATATACAAATTAGTGCATATAGAATATGACTTTATGCACGCTTTTATAATGTTTGGATGCTTATTCGGATTTAGGAATGTAGTTTACCATTTTAATCAGTTCTGGCATACCATCCCGTTCTGGTGTGTTGATTTCAATGTATGCTACTCTATAACTTGATCAGTTCTGGTATACCATCCAAATATATGACATTTCTACAACACACAGTGCATCAAACATTGAAATCATTTGGGTAGGCCTGTGTGTTGTAGAAATGTCATATATTTGGATGGTATACCAGAACTGATCAAGTTATAGAGTAGCATACATTGAAATCAACACACCAGAACGGGATGGTATGACCAGAACTGATCAAGTTATAGAGTAGCATACATTGAAATCAACACACCAGAACGGGATGGTATGCCAGAACTGATTAAAATGGTAAACTACATTCCTAAATCCGAATAAGCATCCAAACATTATAAAAGCGTGCATAAAGTCATATTCTATATGCACTAATTTGTATATGTAATACTCTAATATGGTACACTTATTGTCCAAACATGTATGCTATAATTATGTAGCATCACCTATGTTAGAACATAGGGTTACAATCATAGAGTTATATCGGATACTCATAGTTGATTAACACGTTAAGTCAATTTCGTCAGGCGGCTCGCCCGTTTTCTTTGATCACCGAAATTCCTGGAGACATGTAGAACATTTGTAGGATTGGGGATTGTCCTCTTACGTATATAGGTAAGTATTGTCTTTATATTCTAATATTCAGTATCAACATTACCCCGTACGGGAGATTGATTTCTGGGTAGTAGTTTCTATACAAGTGTATTGGAATGCAAAACTAATTTTCGGTGGTGTTTTAGGTGTATGGTAACATTATTTGTATTTTAACTCTATTATACCTATGACTCTAAACATGTTTAATACATACCCATATAATCACAGATATGTTTATAAGCTTATGCAAATAGGAATATCTGTGTTACCATTATGTATTAAGTGTGCATAGTACTAGTGTTATGTTTGTGTATTAAGGATAGGATACTCGGAATTCGAGCCTTAATAACCGATTCCAAATGCTGAAAAATCAAAGAACATATCACCGCCATTCCAAGTACACTTAGATTATAAATACAGAAAGACGATGTTTCAATTTCTCGGACATGTTTGGAAAAGAATTTCTCGAACATGTTTATCCAAACATGTTTATCCAAAACCATCTATATGTTAGTTATTTTAGAGTAGATTGGTGGACTTTAAAATCTCTCAAAGGATTCTTGTTTCACGTGTATTACAAGTGTGATGGAGGAGTAAAATGCTTGTAAAAGACGTGTCGTGAATTGATTAAGTGTTAAGGATTAGTCGGAAGATATTGAAGGTGGCTCGTTTGGCTCGTTTTTTCCGATAAAATAAAACTGGAAAAAATGAGCGACCGCTCAAAAAATGAGCGACCGCTCGGAAAATGAGCGGGTAGCTCATTTTCTCTGATGAACAAAACTGGGGAAAATGAGCGACCGCTCGGAAAATGAGCGACCGCTCAAAAAAATGAGCGACCGCTCGGAAAATGAGCGGGTAGCTCATTTTCTCTGATGAACAAAACTGGAAAATGAGCGACCGCTCGAAAAATGAGCGACCCGCCTGTTTTTTCTGAGTTGTTCAAATGAACGAAAAATCGTGTATGTTCGGAAAAAAACTTCCCTATCCTTGCACCTTTTGACTTTTGGAGTGTTAAAAACATTCCTAGACGTCTGAACACAAGTAGGACGAAAATCTAATTGATTTTGGAGAGATTGGTGAGCCTTGTTGGTGAAGAAACTTGCTACTTCTTCTCCATCTTTTACTGTTCATCTTCTTTCTCGAGTTTTTCTGTTTCGGGCAACGTCTGAGGAGCAGATCAATCGTTGCTGATCTTCTTTGTATCTCTAAACGTATTCTCGGGTTTCTCCTTTGCTCGGTGGGGAGGGAATAACGTTTTAGGAAAGTGTTCTACACGCCTAGAAGATCATATCCGGTTCTTTCGTTTTTATTTCGATTTCATTGTTTTCATTGTTCTTTCTTGTTGTATCAAGACCCACATTTTTCTAACAATCTAAAACGTTATACCTTATTTCGGATACACGGGGAAGGGGAAATCGAATGACGGGTATGGGTTCTTCGGTGAGAGATCTAACTCTTGATTTTCACAAACTCGAAAAATTCGAGGGCGTGGCTTTCCGGCGGTGGCAAAAGAAGATGGAATTTCTTCTTACTACGTTGCACGTGGCGTATGTGATCAGCACTCCACGACCGGAGGAGAATGAAGAAGAGACGCTCGCTCAAGCACGCACGAGGAACAAGTGGGACAACGACAATTATGTGTGCTGCGGACACATATTGAACGGTATGTCCGATGCCCTTTTTGATGTGTATCAAAATATAGAGACTGCAAAAGAATTGTGGTCCAAATTGGAAGAGAAATACATGTCGGAAGATGCCTCGAGTAAGAGGTTTCTTGTAAGCGAGTTTAACGCTTACAAGATGGTGGACGCAAGACCGGTTATGGAGCAATTTCATGAGCTCCAGAGGATCTTGAGTAGTTTCACTCAACATGAGTTAAAAATGGATGAAACCATTATGGTTTCTTCTATTGTTGACAAGTTACCACCGTCTTGGAAGGACGTTAAGCGTTCCTTGAAGCATAGGAAGGAAGATATGACCCTTGAGCAATTGGGATCACATCTTCGGATTGAGGAGAACTTTCGAATGCATGACAAGAAAGACACACATGTTTCTTCGTCTACTACGGTTCATGTGGTGGAGGAAGAGAAGAAACGGGACCAAAAGAGGACAAATCCCCGAAAGGCCATTCAAACAAAAGGCCTAAGCCGAGTGGGAGTTGCTGGTTCTGCAACAAGCCCGGACACTTTAACAAGGATTGCTATTCTTACAAGAATAGAAAGAAGGGTCAAGGCCAAGGCAAACACG
>NW_010965488.1:16001-17322 GCF_000463585.1 Tarenaya hassleriana
GGGTTCAAAATGGTGTTTGAGGCTGATAAGTTTGTATTGTCCAAAGGGGGGATTTTTGTTGGACAAGGCTATCTATGTAATTCGATGTTCAAACTCAATATTAATAAACCGAGTACTTCTTTGTATGTTCTCTCTTCCAATGTTTCAGATTTATGGCATGCAAGATTAGGTCACGTTCATTTTAAACGGATGCATGTAATGTCTAAGTTAGATCTTATTCCACCATGTGCATTGGAGAATGATCATGGTATAAGCGAAAACCAAATCTGAATTATTTTCGGATTTGGGGTTGTCGGACAATAGTTAAAGTGCCGGAACCCAAACGTAAAACATTGGGTGAACGAGGTATCGAATGTATCTTTATAGGCTATGCTTCTCATAGCAAGGCCTATAGGTTCTATATTATAGAACAGAATGACTATATACCCGTTCACACGGTTATAGAGTCGAGAGATGCATTGTTTGACGAGAATCGTTTTTCTTCGGTTGAAAGACAACCTCGAGCTATACCAAGCTCAAGTGATCGAGTAGTCGATCATGATGACGGACAAGGTGAACCTCGTAGAGGTAAGCGTATAAGGAAAAGAAAAACCTTTGGTCCGGACTTTCATATGTACCTAGTAGAAGGTACTAATGAGTCGATCGTGACTTAACTCGCTTATGTTTACAATATCGAGGAAGACCCTAGGACTTTTGATGAAGCGATGAGATCGCAGGATGTCGCATTCTGGAAAGAAGCGATAAATGATGAGATGGACTCCATCATGAACAACAACACTTGGATCTTAGTAGATCCTCCTCCAGGTTGTAAACCGATTGGTTGCAAGTGGATCTTCAAAAAGAAGATTAGAGTCGATGGAACTATTGATAAGTTGAAGGCTCGTCTAGTAGCTCAAGGCTTTAGACAAAAAGAAGGTATCGATTTCTTTGATACGTATGCACCGGTAGCTAGAATAGCTACGATAAGATTGTTGATTGCTCTTGCAGCGATAAACAATCTTGTGATCCACCAAATGGATGTCAAAACGGCATTCTTGAATGGTGATCTAGAAGAGGAGGTGTATATGAAGCAACCAGAAGGTTTTATCCTATCGGGACAAGCACACAAGGTGTGCAAGTTAGTCAAATCGTTGTATGGATTGAAACAAGCACCCAAACAATGGCATCAAAAGTTTGATGAGGTCGTTTTGGCTAATGGATTTCGTCTGAATGATCGACTACTCGATCACTTGAGCTTGGTATAGCTCGAGGTTGTCTTTCAACCGAAGAAAAACGATTCTCGTCAAACAATGCATCTCTCGACTCTATAACCGTGTGAACG
>NW_010965488.1:17486-19174 GCF_000463585.1 Tarenaya hassleriana
ATGTTTGAAAGCCCTCCGGCTTCTACTCCGATGGATTGTAGCGCTAAGTTTGCACCTAATAGTGGGGAACCGGTAGCTCAACTTGAGTACGCTAGTGTCATTGGTTGTTTGATGTATGCTATGACTAGCACTCGACCCGACATAGCATACGCAATAGGGAAGTTGAGCAGATACACGAGTAACCCAAGCCACCGAAGGTTGACCCGTGTAGCGTAGACCATAAGTAATTGTCTTTTTCAAGTACCGAAGTACTCTCCGTACATCATTCCAATGATGTACGCTTGGGTTACTCGTGTATCTACTCAACTTCCCTATTGCGTATGTTATGTCGGGTTCTCCTGCTCGATCATATGCGATTGGTTCTCCTTGTGAATTTTGTGAAACAGAGAAAATCCAGAGAGGTTTTCTGAATGAAATTTTCTCATTAATTAAAAAATATTGCACCCTTACATGTACATTTATACAGAGAAGAAGAATAAATCTAACAGATTCTATAACAACCTACAGAATGGAAAATGCGTGTTAACAAAATCTAGCTAATATGATTACGCCATCTGTACAACTGAGAATAAACCAAAAGAAATAAATCTTAACCTTGTACCAAGTATACCGAACTAGCAATTGCAGAGAAACAGAGCAATGTCCAAGGAGAACCAATCGCATATGACAGAGCAGGAGAAAAACCAAGTGAATTGTAATATTTCCATTCTGATACCCCCCTCAAGATGGAGAAAGAAGATTATGAGTTCCCATCTTTCTCAAAAGATGTCGGAAAGAAAGGAAGAAAGAGAGTAAGAAACAGAAACAGAAGGAGGGGGGTGTTATGAATGAGGTGATAGCAATAATAGTCAGATAAATAGCCAGGAGGCTTAGTCATACGCTGTGATTTTCGAGCATTAACTGATATAGTGTTAGATAAACTATGAATACAGCGGGAAAGAACAATAAAACAGTGAAATCGAAATAAAGATGAAACAACCCGGATATAATCTTCTAGGCGCGTAGAACACTTTCCTAAAACGTTATTCCCTCCCCTACCGAGCAAAGGAGAAACCCGAGAATACGTTTAGAGATACAAAGAAGATCAGCAACGGTTGATTTGCTCCTCGTTACACTAAGTGGAAGTTCAATCGAAAGATACTTTCATTTATGCACAAAGTTGTGAGGATGACGGATTGTCGCTTGGTTTCCATAGACAATCTACTCTAAAATGGTGGAGGATTGTTAGTTATTTTAGAGTAGATTGGTGGACTTTAAAATCTCTCAAAGGATTCTTGTTTCACGTGTATTACAAGTGTGGTGGAGGAGTAAAATGCTTGTGAAGATGCACACAATTTTTTTTTTTTTTTTTGAAAATGCAATTATGTAACGCTCACAAGGCTCAAAACTTTGTTAGTGTGTCTCCCCCAGACTTGATTCAGGCACCGTCCTCGTCTAAAATAACTAACAATCCTCCACCATTTTAGAGTAGATTGTCTATGGAAACCAAGCGACAATCCGTCATCCTCACAACTTTGTGCATAAATGAAAGTATCTTTCGATTGAACTTCCACTTAGTGTAACGTACAACAATAAACTCGAATTACATAGGTGTCGAAACGATTGAACCTAGTAATCCTAGTTGAGCTACTGAGTACAAAACACACACAAAGTCGATACAAGTTTTTCTGCAATCCTTGACACTATAA
>NW_010965488.1:23320-25116 GCF_000463585.1 Tarenaya hassleriana
TGATCCTGAAATGGACAAAACAAGGACCTACTCTACCCCTAGACGACTCATATGCACATGAATCCAATGATAAAGATCACAATCCACTCATAAAATTCTCAAGTAAATATGATGTGATCAAATCCCCTCAGACTTGAACATTTGTTCGTCCTCGAACGAAACACATGATCATGAAAATGTCTAACGTGTGAGAGGTTATGATCAAACTTGAATGGGATCTAAGGTCGGCTTGTCTATCTGGGTAAAAGTTACCGTGAATGGTATCGAGTTTAGCGTACTCTAACCTTCTAGCATTCAAACAAACGACTACTAATGGAACTTCTATCGCCCCCCGTGGTCTAAGGTAGATTATACGCATCTTACCGAGCATGTCTCTCAAACACATCCTATGCAATCCCTATGCATGATATAGCCCACATTTTTGTGATTCTACCTCGCCCAATTCTTCTTTCTTTATTCATTTTGTTTCTTCTTTTCTTTTCTTTTTCTTTCTCTTCTCTTTTTTTTTTTGAAACATCCCGGGCTTCTAGGACTTTGAAGTTGACGAGTGACATACCTTTTTGGTATATTCGCCCCACAACTTAGACCCGAACCATCGGTTTCTAATGCACTCATGTCCTCGAATGATTTTCATTAACGAGCTAATGACAGCGGAGTGTCGGGATGCTACTCTATTTATTCGGGCTTTCTTCTATGCTATGGGCTTACTAAACTTAGAGATAGAAGAATGGTTCTTGGGGAGACGTTTGCGCTTGGTTCGTAGCTTCAAATCCGCCTAGAACTTAGGAGCTAAATCATCCCACATAACAATCGCTCGTTCTAGGACTAGATTGACTATTTCTGCTTCACACGACAATCCATTCAGCTACTAAGGGGATCCCAAGTCCGGTTTCTCAAACCTTTCAAAACAGCCTCGCTCTACTCCCCCCACATCATCATTTGACCAACCTCTTATGCAAATGAGTGTATGCATACCTATACCTATATGAACTTATGCAATATGCAACCTAATTAGAGACATGTCGTGAGACTCAATATACAAATGCACGTAACCCTATTTGGGTCTATGATAAAGATGCACACAATTTTTTTTTTTTGAAAATGCAATTATGTAACGCTCACAAGGCTCAAAACTTTGTTAGTGTGTCTCCCCCCAGACTTGATTCAAAATATCCCACATTCACCATACAAACAAAGCAACCGATCAACAACGCACATGGGAAATCCAAAGTGGAAATCGACACAAAGCCAAAGGTAAATCTCAAACCTTTACCACAAGGGCTAAGGCAGGAATTTCTTTGCGCAAACTTCTCTTATCCCATCATGGAAATTGATGCTTTGAATGGTTTTGAGTTGAATGATTTGTGCGATGCATTTAGGGCATTTAGGCGTGCTATGGGTTATTCAATAGACGATATTAAGGGAGATAGTTTGCTAGTTTGTATTGATCACATTCACATAGATAAGAATCCTAGACTCCCCTTAATGTTCGAACATGAACTATTTCCTTGGGCTACACGTCCAATCATGAGCAGTCTAGGGATTAGTTCGACTCAACTTGGATATGATAGGGTAGATAGCAAGGTGACCCTAATCGAAAATGATAAATTGATGTCAAGAAAATTGGTCACACGAATAGATCTCAAATGTTGGGGGGTTTTTGATTTTTTTTTTATCTTTAAAAAGGAAAAAAGGTATTTACAACCTCGGGATGCCCCTGAGAGCGCTTGTTTAAAGTCCCTAGCTCGACCATGTTCACTTCATTGCTCAAGGGGGTTCAAAGATATGTGTTGTGT
>NW_010965488.1:25231-25599 GCF_000463585.1 Tarenaya hassleriana
ACTGTCATTTTGCTCAGAAATATCAGGAGGGTAGCCCGAAAATGAGAGGCGGTAGCCCGAAAATGAACAGATTCACAAAACTTCAAAAATCGAGCGACCGCTAGAGAAAAACAGGCAGTCCGCCTGGTTCTTCTGAGAAAGAGTTGGAGACAGACAAAAAAGGGTCAAAATATGTGGAACCTGATTGGAGTGTAGAACCCATCCATGGAGAGCTTCTCATCCTTTGAGCGTCTTGCAAGAGCCCTATGAAATGCCAAAAAGAAAAATACAAATGCAATGCTAGGGGTGTAATGTTAGCGCAAATGAGAATCGGAAAATGATGAGATGAATGGGTTGGTGAAGCTCAGAAATAATGGGAGGGCCGCCTT
>NW_010965488.1:27743-30478 GCF_000463585.1 Tarenaya hassleriana
ATGGTGTTTGAGGCTGATAAGTTTGTATTGTCCAAAGGGGGGATTTTTGTTGGACAAGGCTATCTATGTAATTCGATGTTCAAACTCAATATTAATAAACCGAGTACTTCTTTGTATGTTCTCTCTTCCAATGTTTCAGATTTATGGCATGCTAGATTAGGTCACGTTCATTTTAAACGGATGCATGTAATGTCTAAGTTAGATCTTATTCCACCTTGTGAATTAGAGAATGATCGTCGTTGCGTTACTTGCATGAAAACAAAAATTACGAGGCTGTCATTTCCAAACGTAGAAAGAAGTTCGGACATTCTAGAACTTGTACATAGTGACTTATGCGATTTTCATAGTACACCGTCTCTAGGAAATAAAAAGTACGTAGTTACGTTTATTGAGGATTCGACTAGGTTATGCTACGTTTACTTGTTGCATTCTAAAGACGAAGCTTTGGATAAGTTTAGGGTGTATAAGTCCGAGGTTGAAACACAACTCGGGGTTAAGCTCAAGAAGCTTAGAACCGATAGGGGAGGAGAATATTATGATCCGACATTCTTTGAATCCGTAGGCGTGATTCATGAGACGACCGCTCCGTATACACCGCAACAAAATGGTGTAGCGGAAAGAAAGAATAGGGTGTTGAAAGAAATGGTAAACTCCATGCTTTCTTTCTCGGGATTAAGCGAGGGTTTTTGGGGAGAAGCCATGTTAACGGCTTGCTACATTCTTAATCGAGTTCCCTCAAAAAAGAATAAAATAACCCCATATGAGTTATGGTATAAGCGAAAACCAAATCTGAATTATTTTCGGATTTGGGGTTGTCGGGCAATAGTTAAAGTGCCGGAACCCAAACGTAAAACATTGGGTGAACGAGGTATCGAATGTATCTTTATAGGCTATGCTTCTCATAGCAAGGCCTATAGGTTCTATATTATAGAACAGAATGACTATATACCCGTTCACACGGTTATAGAGTCGAGAGATGCATTGTTTGACGAGAATCGTTTTTCTTCGATTGAAAGACAACCTCGAGCTATACCAAGCTCAAGTGATCGAGTAGTCGATCATGATGACGGACAAGGTGAACCTCGTAGAGGTAAGCGTATAAGGAAAAGAAAAACCTTAGGTCCGGACTTTCATATGTACCTAGTAGAAGGTACTAATGAGTCGATCGTGACTCAACTCGCTTATGTTTACAATATCGAGGAAGACCCTAGGACTATTGATGAAGCGATGAGATCGCAGGATGTCGCATTCTGGAAAGAAGCGATAAATGATGAGATGGACTCCATCATGAGCAACAACACTTGGATCTTAGTAGATCCTCCTCCAGGTTGTAAACCGATTGGTTGTAAGTGGATCTTCAAAAAGAAGATGAGAGTCGATGGAACTATCGATAAGTTCAAGGCTCGTCTAGTAGCACAAGGCTTTAGACAAAAAGAAGGTATCGATTTCTTTGATACGTATGCACCGGTAGCTAGAATAGCTACGATAAGATTGTTGATTGCTCTTGCAGCGATAAACAATCTTGTGATCCACCAAATGGATGTCAAAACGGCATTCTTGAATGGTGATCTAGAAGAAGAGGTGTATATGAAGCAACCAGAAGGTTTTATCCTATCGGGACAAGCACACAAGGTGTGCAAGTTAGTCAAATCGTTGTATGGGTTGAAACAAGCCCCCAAACAATGGCATCAAAAGTTTGATGAGGTCGTTTTGGCTAATGGATTTCGTCTGAATCAATCAGACAAGTGTGTATATAGCAGGTTTGATGATAACGGTCATGGAGTTATCATTTGCTTATACGTGGATGACATGCTCATATTCGGTACAGAATTAGAGCAAGTCAAGAAGACAAAAGACTTCTTGTCATCGAAGTTTTCGATGAAAGACTTAGGTGAGGCTGATGTTATCCTTGGCATTAGGATAAAACGAGATCAAGGTTCGATAACACTATCTCAATCACATTACGTAGAGAAAGTGTTAAAACGATTTGATATGTTTGAAAGCCCTCCGGCTTCTACTCCGATGGATTGTAGCGCTAAGTTTGCACCTAATAGTGGGGAACCGGTAGCTCAACTTGAGTACGCTAGTGTCATTGGTTGTTTGATGTATGCTATGACTAGCACTCGACCCGACATAGCATACGCAATAGGGAAGTTGAGCAGATACACGAGTAACCCAAGCGTACATCATTGGAATGATGTACGGAGAGTACTTCGGTACTTGAAAAAGACAATTAATTATGGTCTACGCTACACGGGTCAACCTTCGGTGTTAGAAGGATACACCGATGCGAGTTGAAACTCTAGTGAAGAGGATTATGCCTCGGTTAGTGGATGGCTTTACCTTTTAGGTGGAGCTGCGATTTCTTGGGCTTCCAAGAAACAAACTTGCATTTCGGATTCGACCATGGCGTCGGAATTTATCGCCTTAGCAGCTACTGGGAAAGAAGCAGAATGGCTAAGAAATTTGGTATTCGAAATACCGTTATGGCCTAAACCGGTATCGCCTATTGCAATACATTGTGATAGTGCTGCAACATTGGCTAAGGCATATAGCCATGTTTACAATGGAAAGTCTAGACATATCGGGTTAAGACATAGCTATGTGAATGGTCTTATTAAAGACGGGGCCATAATGGTGGATTTTGTGCGGACCACACAAAATTTGGCGGATGCTTTCACAAAAAGTTTGCCAAGGAACGTGGTACACAAAATGTCGCAAGGGATGGGACTAGA
>NW_010965488.1:31177-44229 GCF_000463585.1 Tarenaya hassleriana
AGACAATCTACTCTAAAATGGTGGAGGATTGTTAGTTATTTTAGAGTAGATTGGTGGACTTTAAAATCTCTCAAAGGATTCTTGTTTCACGTGTATTACAAGTGTGGTGGAGGAGTAAAATACTTGTAAAAGACGTGTCGTGAATTGGTTAAGTGTTAAGGATTAGTCGGAAGATATTGAAGGTGGCTCGTTTGGCTCGTTTTTTGTTTCCAAGCGGACGCTCATTTTCCGAGCGGTCGCTCATTTTCTCCCGTTTTGTTCATCAGAGAAAATGAGCTACCCGCTCATTTTCCTGAGCGGTCGCTCATTTTCCTGAGCGGTCGCTCATTTTCCGAACGGTCGCTCATTTTTTGAGCGGTCGCTCATTTTTTTCAGTTTTGTTTTATCGGAAAAAACGAGCCAAACGAGCCACCTTCAATATCTTCCGACTAATCCTTAACACTTAACCAATTCACGATACGTCTTTTACAAGCATTTTACTCCTCCACCACACTTGTAATACACGTGAAACAAGAATCCTTTGAGAGATTTTAAAGTCCACCAATCTACTCTAAAATAACTAACATTTTACAATATATTTAATATGGGTATACAGTATTTAACAAGGCCACCTAAACATTATACACTACAAAAAAACCAGCATATAGCGACGGAATTTGCGACGAAAATTTCCGTCGCACAGGAAATTGCGACGGAATGTGACGATTTTACGACATAACGTGGAAAAAAATTATCCGTCGCAAACAGTCGCAAAATCCGTCGCAATTTGCTACGGTTTGCGACGGATAATTCTGTCACAACAAAAAAATAGATGATTTGCGACGGAAAATAAAAATTGCGACGGATTGCGACAGAATATTCCGTCGCAATGTATTTGGTTTCGGTTTTCGACGAAATTTTTTGAATTTTGGGCGCGTAAATAAATTTCATTTTGTGACGGATTGCGACGGAAAATTCCGTCGCAAAACGCAATATAAAACCACGAGTCGTCTTCATCAGATTCAAAGATTTTCGGAAAAAAAAATAA
Organism: Tarenaya hassleriana; assembly: GCF_000463585.1. NCBI lineage: Eukaryota > Viridiplantae > Streptophyta > Magnoliopsida > Brassicales > Cleomaceae > Tarenaya > Tarenaya hassleriana. The sequence goes on from NW_010965488.1 coordinate 32,205, forward strand.
AAATCGCCATTTTTTTCTAAATCTCTCCAAAGATCGCCAAATTTCTCCCATAAGGTAATATATATGTATTTATGTATATATATATGTGTGTGTTTGATGTGTTTGTGTGTGTTTATGTATGTGTATGTGTGTGTAAGTGAATGTGTATATATATGTGTGAATGTGTATGTGTGTGTTTATATATGTGTGTAAGTGAATGTGTATGTATATGTGAATGTGTATGTGTAACATCCTGATTTTTTTATTAATTAATAGATTAATTAATTATTAATAATAAATAATTTTAAAAAAAAACAAGGAGAAGGTTTGGCCGCCCACGTGAAACAAATCACGCATAACCACCTACCCATATACATATATATAATATATCTAATATAATAATGATTATAAAATAAAATATTTATTATAAAAAAAATGATAAAACCTCGCTATATAAAGGACATGCGATTCGGATGAAGCATACGAGAGAGAGAGAGAGAGAGAGAGAGAGAGTAAAAAAAAAAAGAAATTTTTTTTAAATTTTTTAAAACATTTGCGACGGAATGCGACGGAAAAAAATCCGTCGCAAATTGCGACGGAATTATCCGTCACTTTCCGTCGCAAAACGCAGATTTTTTCCGTCGCAAAAATGCGACGGATTAACGACCGTTATACGTTTGCGACAGCGCTATACCGACGGAAATAAATCCGTCGCATTCCGTCGCAAATTCTTAATTGCGACGGATTTCCTTTATATTTGCGACGGATTTTTCCGTCGGTATATAACTATTTTCTTGTAGTGTATAATAATTACCGTGTACGGGGAGTTTGTACCGTTTATTTGAACTAATCAATTAAAGGGGTTTATGTGTATTTAGACATCATTACAATATGTGCATATAACCATACATATGGTATAGCTCATTCATGCACTGTATTGCATATTGTAGGAACATAAACAAACGTACGGGGTAATAAATCTATATAACATATAAAGATTTAAATTGTACAGTCCCATCCATATTATTGTGATATGATATGTATAACATGTTATATCGTAATTTTGTCTAAAACACATATATGTTTACAGGGTGTACCCATACTAACGCATGTATAACACATAATATTTGCGTTTATATTAGTTCTAAACGGTACTCAAACCATAACATGCTAAATGGGTGATACCATGATATAAACGTTCAAACATGGTTTTACGATTATACAACTTGATTTTCCTGTATAAAATTATATACCCGATATTGATATATACCCCATATCTGGGTTTTGTGTCCAGAACTCCTACATTTATATGGTTTATATGCACTTTACCCATATTATAATACACTCCTACATGTTTATAAAACACATCTAATTTATTTGGTATAGCAAACATTTAAACATACGATATCATATTTAATAACGCTCTAATATCGAGTAGTGGTGTATATAACGAGGTATGTTTTTACGTTTGTGATTACCCATAACCACATACATATTTAAAATCATTTTCATACCCGAGTAGTGGCTACTCTAGTGATGTTATATGTTTTAAACACGGTTATATCTTAGAGTTATATGGATTTATGTATCGCCAGGATCCAATACATAATGGTATACAATGTAAACATCCAAACATTACTAACATATGATTTCCTGGAGATAATATATGGGTATTTTGAGCTATATGGCACTCGGGGTATTGATTACCCATAACCACAGTAAACATCTTCATGTTTCATCCAAACATACATATATATACATAGATCGAGTCCTATATATATAGGGTGCACTCAAAACACGTTTAGAGTGCGTTCAAACCTTGCTCATAAACCATTATGTATTGTAGCACTCTAAACCATATACCACTATGGTATACGACATGTTTAAAGTTTGCGTCGAATAACTATTTTTTTATAATACTGCTTGAACGTATATCAATTTTTCTTTATGAACGATAATACATTTATCTAAACCGAATAAGTTTGAAACGCTTGTTGATAAATGTAAATCCATCTATATTTACAATCCTAAACTACAAAATATTTAGAGTCCTTGTAGGAACGCACTCTAAACTACATGTTTTGAATACATATAATCCTATATCGAATCTTTACAATAGAAAAATTGATATAATGTATTAATCGTATGTATACAATATTAAATTTGGTATAATGTACATTATATACATATACCCATATGTACCCTATTGTATTAAAGATTAATTATGATTTAAATTTTAATAAATAATATATGTAAAATATAATAATAAAAAACTCTAATTGTAGAATAATAACAAAATATATATCTAAACCAAATAACAAACATAACTATATAAACTTTACGTACCACATAAAATTTGGATACAAATATATGTATACTATTTTACTTGGCAATCCATCCTGATTATCAAAAATCATATGTATAGGACTGGGTGCAATATAATGTATACATAACTATCAAGTCTTTATGTAATGGTTTTACACCTACCATAATGGACAACATATAGAATTATGTATAAAGTGTTACAGCATTATGATCTTACATCCGTGAATCAAAACTCTATAATTTATATAAAAGATATAGGAATGGTTTATGATGATAATCTATCAAAACGTTTAAACTGATCAAGTGCATCAAACATTGATCACGCGCGGTGATCAGTTCTGGCATACCGCATGATTTCAATGTTTGATGCACCGAATGATTTATGAGAATATTCCTTTATTTTCTGAATCCATATGTTTTGATGGGTCAAGTTTTATATGGTAGACCATATGGCTCCGTAATATTTAAACGTGATAAACAATACCGTATGCTCCGTAATATTGAGATATATTATATTGACGATATCATATACTTTCTTTGGTTAATCATCCGGGATTATTATGGGATGCTCCGTAATATATCTCGTTCACTTGCCAGCAGGTGAATCCACATTCTGAAATACCATACGGGATGCCGCACCGAGTTCTGGCATACCATCGTGCTTTTTGGTACATGTAAGAATTTGTTTTGGTTTGGATGCTACAACATTGTATTTGTGGTGAATATATGATCATAACCAGTTTGGATCATAATCAGGATGCTACATTGTTGTATTCTAGTTATATAAAATGTTTCTTATGTAGTACTAATATGTTTAACACTCCCCATGTCTAAATAGTATGTATATATGTATGTCTATATAATTTTTTAAGTTGTACATGGTATAACGTAAAGCATAACCTACATGCTATATAACTTATGAGTAGATATTTATAAGGTTACCCATCTAATGCGTTAAAAGTGGGGGTCCATATCTAAACACGGTTAGACAATACCCCGGATCCATATATATCGTATACCAGTTCTTACATATACGTAATACCCATATACCAGTCTGTATATGTATCACATGTTTTTGAATCCACATTTGAATCCATAATATCTTAGAGTTATGTAAAAAATGTCTACGCTCTAAAATTGTATACTAAGTGCACTCTAACATCATATGGTAGAGTGCATCACTATCAAGATTAAGACATATATAACTTAATATTGTATGTACAATATGTACATACTATCTGTGATTATATTTATAACAACACGCAATATTAAAACTATGATTTTAGCTATATCACTCTTCAAATCCAGGGTCCACTCTAAATCAACCATCCTAGTAACAGTTGTATAGACCCATAGATCCATATTACAGATATACCGACAGGGTGGTGACTAAACATTCTTCCCATGTACATTGCGCGTTACAGTTGTCTTGTGACTTGAGCTCCGGTGAGATCACCATGAAGAGATAGATAGAGAAACAGAAGAAGAAGAAGAGGGATGTGTATACTCTTCTTCGCCATTGACACGCTTCTTCGCCACTATTTGCTCTATTTGTCACCAATATATATGGATTTGTTAGTGAGAACTCTCTATGATGTTACATATATGCTATAAAACTACGATTTTAGGCACATCAGCACTTTAAACATGTCCTTTGTCTTGTTTCAAAATTTAGAGTGATCATAATCCTACAGTGCATTTACCCCTATGTGTAATCACGGATGTATTTGTTTGGTTATGTTATGTAATCGTATATAAATCATACTAATAGACACTCTTAAAATACGTGCAATAAAATGTACATAAAAAATTTTGTGTTATGGATCATGCCTGTGTTATATCTAACACTCTAGTTATACATTTCCCGGGGTATGTTAAACATAATCCACAAGTCTATGACAGGTATAACTATTTTTCAAGCCTATGTTACATAATCTATGTTTCTTCCATTGTGATTTAAACTAAACATATGTTTATTGGTATAACAAACATTATGATTTAGGAATGGTTTTATGACTTTACGGCACTCTAAAAATACAGTTTATAGATGATATGCACTCTAAATACCCGTTACATATGAGTTATAGATATTGGAGGAGATATATACGAAAGGGGGAACTCCGACTTGAACAAATCTGGACAGCACGAAGACTTGGGCCACAAAGACTTGGGCCTTACTAAAGACAAGGATGATGGGCCTGATGACGTTGACCCAAATGCTCAAGGTGCTTCTTCTTCTTCCTTCCAACCCTAATCACGCCGAAGGAATCCCGTATGAAGATCTTCCTGATGGAGATCATTACGCTCATATATTCTAGTTCTCATATTTTTCTTTGTGATGATTTTTTATGTTTCCATATCAGACCGACTTTCCTTTTCTGGATTATTCTTCTTCTTCGTTTTGCCATCTGTATATATGTGCTGCATAAGGGTATGAATAAAATACAGTCTCAAGTTTTATTGATCAATTCTCACAAATCAATCTCTTTTTCTATATGGTATCAGAGCGTTGATCCATAACTTCTCAGTCTCCTAAGAATCGATTCCGTTTCTGCTTCCATGGATACCTCTTCGTCGCCACGATTGATCCCGATCCAATTCTCGGGAAACAACTATGCTATCTGGTCCAAGGCTGCCAAAACGACCTTGTGCAGTAAGGCTCTCTGGACTCACATCAAGCTGCCTAGTCCGAAAACTGTCACGGCGGAGGATGGCTCTGTTACGGTGGTGCCCAACACGGCGGCTGAAGAAAGTGCTTGGTTCCAAGAGGACCAGTTGGTGTTGTCTCTACTTCACAGCTCTCTAGAGGCGTCTATTTTATCAACCTATATACACAAAGATACCGTTAAAGACCTCTGGGATACTTTAGAGGGAATTTATGGAAATCTCTCCAACTCGAGCAGGATCTACGAGATCAAAAAATCGCTGCACTCCATCAACCAAGGTGGCCAACCGTTCAACAGACTTCTCGGCGACCTCAGCGCCCTCTGGGCCGAGTTAGATGAACTCAGGCTTGTTTCCACAGACTCTGCAGTAATCACACAGCGAAATGAACAAGACAAAGTATACACGCTCCTCCTTTCCCTTGATGGCACTTATGGAGATTTAGTTCACCACGTTCTGAGACAATCAGAATTGCCTTCTCTCAATGAGGTGTGCATGCTCATTAAACGGGAAGAAGGAGGGCGCAATCTCTTCCAAGGTAAGCCTGAACTTGCCCATTTTCGAAAAACATCTTTTCCTTCGAAGGAGAGAACTCCTTTTTTCTGTGAGCACTGTAAGAAGTCAGGTCACACAAAGGCAAAGTGTTGGATCCTTCATCCACACCTTCGCCCTCAGAAATTCAGAGAGCCCGGAACACAGGTTCGTGAACGTGCTCTTGCAACTCCCTCACATGACATGTTCTCTGACGAAGAGTATAAAACTCTGAAGCAACTCATCCAATCTGCATCTGAGTCTGGTAATGTTTCTCACATTGAATCTCCCTTACATTCATCGGTTATTGTCGACTCGGGTGCTACTAATCACATGTTTCATGATTCACAAATTTTCTCCTCATTGGAACACCGTCATGGTGTCGTGTCTGTAGCTAATGGTATTAGCTCTCCCATTCGTGGTCAAGGCACGATTCGTCTTTTTAACAAGGACATCAATGCTCTTTATGTTCCTGATTTTAAAATTAATCTCCTATCGATTCCTAAACTTACGACAGATCTTAAGTGTAAAGCTATTTTCGATGCTAATGAAGTTGTTTTTCAGGATACTAAAACGGGAGCAATATTCGGTAAAGGAGCTCTCAAGAATAATCTCTATCTACTTGATCGCTTGAACTTTCATTCCGAAGTCGCACTTTCTACTATTTGGCATGCACGTTTAGGTCATCCACACACCAAAGTCATGCATCTACTTTTTCCAAACACGACTATGAATAAAGATCCTTGCGAGGCTTGTATTTTGGGCAAACAATGTCGTTTAGTTTTTCCTTTATCGCAGACAATTTATGATAATTGTTTTGAGCTTGTTCACTCGGATGTTTGGACGGCTCCTTGTCACTCTCGAGACAATAACAAATATTTTGTGACATTTATTGATGATAAATCCAAGTACACTTGGCTTACTTTGCTTAAATCTAAAAAGGATGTCTTTGCTGCGTTTAAACACTTTTATGCATATGTGACTAACCACTTTGATGCCAAGATAAAAATATTTAGGTCGGACAATGGAGGGGAATATCTTAGCCATCAGTTTCAGTCATTCATCTCTGAACATGGCATTCAACACCAAACAACATGCCCACACACGCCTCAACAAAATGGCGTTGCTGAGAGAAAAAATCGTCACCTCATGGATATGGCTCGGACTATTATGTTCCATCGGCATGTGCCGAAACGATTTTGGAGTGATGCGGTCACCGCGGCTTGCTACCTTATCAACCGTTTGCCTACGAAAAATCTTTCCGACAAATCTCCCTTCGAGGTACTTAATCATCATATACCATCTTTAGATCACTTACGGGTCTTTGGATGTGTATGTTTTGTTTTGGTTCCAGATGCACAACGGGATAAGCTCGACCCTAAGAGTCTCAAGTGCATGTTCGTGGGATATTCAACCGATCAAAAGGGGTTTAAATGTTATCACCCTGAGTCACGACGGATCTACGTTTCTCGGGATGTTCGGTTCGACGAAAGCAAGGGCTACTTCGCTGCCTCTGATACGCCCGACCTAGATTCCTTGACAGCGTACTCGCCCCGATATGATTCCACTCTTCGTGATATCATAGAATCTGTTCGACGCCAAAATTCTTCTGATGCAGATCTTGTCACACTTCCTGAGACAGTCCCTGTTGTACAGCCTGTGACTGAACCTGATGAAGCTTCGCAGGCTCCTGTTCACTGTGCTTCCTCCAGACCCGATGACTCCACCGAACCTGTCGAACCAGCTGCCGCTATGCTGCCACCTGATTGTAGTGGACCCTCCAGCCCTGACGACACCTCTGACCTTGTCGAACCTATCACTTGCCCCGACGCCTCTGCCGACACAGTTGATGTTCCTGTTCGTCTGATGCCTCGTCGAAGTGCTCGTCTCCAACAGAAAGCACTGCTACAATATCAAGATCTTGCTCAGGATCGTGCACATACTGCAGTAACTTATCCTCTACATGATTATTATTCTTTATCCCATATCTCTGACCATGAACAGGCTTTTCTTAGTCGAGTGGATCAAGGGGTTGAACCTGCCTCTTATGAAGAAGCCAAGGATAATGTGGTTTGGCAGGATGCAATGTCCGATGAGCTGGCTGCATTGGAGAGGAATGAAACGTGGGAGCCTGTCTCTCTTCCGAAGGACAAAAAGGCGGTTGGCTGCAAGTGGGTCTTCAAAATTAAATATAGGAGTGATGGTAGCATTGAACGTCATAAGGCTCGCCTCGTTGCCAAGGGTTTCACTCAAATATATGGGGAAGATTACACTGAAACCTTCGCTCCTGTGGCTAAATTATCTACCGTCCGTGTACTTTTTTCACTTGCTACTAATTTGAATTGGTGTCTTTGGCAGATGGATGTTAAGAATGCCTTTTACAGGGCGATCTCAATGAAGAGATCTACATGAAGCCTCCTCCCGGCTATCACCTTGAGAAAGGCGTGGTGTGTCGTCTTAAAAAGTCCATCTATGGTTTGAAGCAATCTCCACGGGCTTTGTACCAAAAGCTACATGATGCCCTCCTTGCGTTTGGTTTCACACGTAGCAATGCTGATCACTCTCTTTTCATTCGTGTGTTTGACGGTGGTATTGTTGTTTTACTCATTTATGTTGATGATATCATTTTGACGGGTGATTCTACTCAAGATATAGCTGCTACTAAAGTTTACTTGCAGAAAACGTTTGATATTAAAGACCTCGGTGAGCTCAGATATTTTCTTGGCATCGAAGTCTTCCGATGCAAATACACACTTGACTTACTCCGAGACACAGGGAAGCTTGGGGCCAAGCCTGCCCGGACACCTCTTGAAGCCAACTACAAGGATACGTCGGACTCCTCGCCATTTCCTGACATCGAACGTTTTCGACGGGTGGTAGGTAAGCTGATTTATCTTACTCTTACGAGACCTGACTTAAGCTTTGCGGTGCATCAGGTGAGTCAATGGATGCATGCACCGACTCTCCACCATTGGCACATGGTGGATCGAATCCTACGTTATTTGAAGGGCTTGCCGGGAATGGGGATATGGATGCACAACAATCAACACACCGAGATCGTGGGATACTATGACGCAGATTGGGCCAGAGATAAAGCCGATCGCAAGTCTACCACTGGATACTGCACCTTTGTTGGCGGGAACCTTGTTACTTGGCGAAGTAAAAAACAAACGGTGGTGGCGCGGTCGAGTGCCGAGGCGGAATATCGAGCCATGGCAAATACGACATCCGAAATCATTTGGCTCAAAACACTCTTGGGGGAACTCCGACTCGACTCTACATCACCGGTTACCCTTCACTGTGACAACCAGGCTGCCATTCACATCGCTACCAATCCAGTTTTCCATGAACGTACGAAGCACATCGAAGTCGATTGCCATTTCATCCGTGAGAAGATACTTCAAGGTATCATCTCCTTGAGCTATACGAAGAGCACCGACCAACTTGCATATATTTTTACCAAGGCTACCTCAACCGATGTTCTTCATTATCTCGTTGGCAAGCTCGGCATGCATGACTTCTACATGCCTAGCTTGAGGGGGAATATTGGAGGAGATATATACGAAAGGGGGAACTCCGACTTGAACAAATCTGGACAGCACGAAGACTTGGGCCACAAAGACTTGGGCCTTACTAAAGACAAGGATGATGGGCCTGATGACGTTGACCCAAATGCTCAAGGTGCTTCTTCTTCTTCCTTCCAACCCTAATCACGCCGAAGGAATCCCGTATGAAGATCTTCCTGATGGAGATCATTACGCTCATATATTCTAGTTCTCATATTTTTCTTTGTGATGATTTTTTATGTTTCCATATCAGACCGACTTTCCTTTTCTGGATTATTCTTCTTCTTCTTCGTTTTGCCATCTGTATATATGTGCTGCATAAGGGTATGAATAAAATACAGTCTCAAATTTTATTGATTAATTCTCACAAATCAATCTCTTTTCCTATAATAGATCCATTGCATACTTAACCAATGGATCACAAACCATTGTAATTTGTGCATCACTTACACATTTATACCACAAGCACTCCTATGTATTTACTCATCTGTATACCACAATACCCGATGTTTATGAAAATCATATGTAGTTATGGGTATTAAAATGTGTTAAGACAAATGTCCCCACTTGGTAATAATTTAGATGCATTATACCACATATAATCACAGATTTAGGAATGGTAAGTTTAGGAATGGGTAATGGTTGTCTCTATAGAGTGTTGGATTTGGGTTTATTTGATAGAATCAAAACGGGCCTAACCCGTGAGAAGCCCGGTCCGTATAAAGTTTTAGAAACTTTAAATCTGCATAATATTAAGAGAATATTCTTGTTTGAATTTGAAATTCAAATTCAAATCAAATTGGATTCAAATCCGCAGAAAATCTATCAAATATGATTAAGATAAGATTGAGATAATATCAAAATAAAATCAAATTTGAATTTTGAAATTCAAATTGATTTGTTTTGAGATTCTCCCCTCTACTATAAATAGGGGTCTTAGGTTAGCTCATAAAACACACAGAAAAAAGAAACAAGCATTCTAGAGAAAAAAAAAAGAGCATTCACATATTTGCTCATATCTCTCTCCGAGTTCGCTTGGTATTTGGAAAGCTTCTTCCAAATACGCGGTCGTTGTATCCTGGGAGTTCACCGTGCTCCAATAGCCTCGAAGCTTTAGAGGTGGCACGGAAATCAAACTTAAGAAAACTGTGTTTTACAGGCCTCGACAAAATAATCTTTTAATTTCAGGTACTTATCTGGAATCGCTCGAATCGCCGGAGTTTTGTCGTCGTCAACAACTGTCATCCCCAACATAGAGTGATGTTTATATATTTACCCCGTTGGAGTTTAAAAAAGGGGAGTTTTATATACAATACATAGGACTCAAACTCCCCATGTCTCAGAAAATTGTATACCATAAAATGTTTAGATAAAAACACGGTTCATCGGAGACATAACAATAATAAATCCCGTATGTATGGATATTTGTGATCGTATGGTCTTTAAAACATACAAGCATATTAAACTATATGGTTTAATCGATTTACATAATATTGTAAATATAGTTTAGATAGATGTTATTGTAAATACATGTAATATGGTACATTATATAAACATGTAAAACAATGTTTGTGCATACATGTAAATACTCTAAAATGTTTTGAGTCAAATAGAGTTTATATATGTTCAAATAAATATCGTATGTAACATGGATAGAGCGCATAAACTTTATAGCTCTACATACATTATATACGTAATTATATACTATTATATACATAAAATAGTATATAATAGTTATTATATCTGTACAATTTACGTACCACACCAGTGGATCATATGGCATACCATATATGTATAATTGTTCATAGATATCACCGTGCTCCAATAGCCTCGAAGCTTTAGAGGTGGCACGGAAATCGAACTTAAGGAAACTGTGTTTCACAGGCCTCGACAAAATAATTTTTTAATTTCAGGTACTTATCTGGAATCGCTCGAATCGCCGGAGTTTGGTCATCGTCAACAACTGTCGTCCCCAACAATCTTAAGTTCGATTTGGTTGACACGAGGCAAACTTCTCGGGTAAGTGCCTAAATCTCCTTTTAATTTCGATATAAAATCTCACACGAATTTGGATCTAAAAACAACTAGGTTAAAAAAAATGTTGGAAAAAAAAAACCAAATAGTTGTTTTGTGAAGCCCAAATTGAGTTTAAGGCCCAAATTTAAAATTGAAGCCCAAATTAAAAGAGATTAATTGAAAAGCCCAAAAGAGTAAGCCCAAATTGAAAAGTTTAGTCTTGGCCCAATTTGAAGAGATTAATCTAAAAGTCCATAAGAGAAAGCCCAATATATTTTATTTAAAAGTGTTTTGTGGGAAAAAAAAAGGGAATATTATTTTTTTTTTGGGAAGAAAAGAAAAAGGTTAAACAAAATCGGAACTAACTTTTCCTGTAAATTGGGGAAGCAAGCTTTGTCTAAACGGGCCGGGTTTGAAGAGGAAGCCCTTTATACCCTCCTCATAGTAAGGACGTGGGAATCGGGATGAACCCTCCGGCTATCACTGGAAGCGAGCAAAACCAATTTATAAGTTAAGTGAAACTCGGTTTAGTTTATAAGCTTTGTGAAAGCTAACAATGATTGGATTTATTCAACAGATCATTGATAATCCAAGAAATCCCATTGATTCAAATACTGCTCTAGGGAATGAGATTCCTGCTATGGATATCGATGAGAATCCTCACATAGCGGAGGTTACGAACCCCGTTAATCATGATGTTGCTGGCACAGATATGAATAATCAAGTGCCCAACGTTGCGAACGTTGTCCCACCAGAAATGCCTTCGGTTGTTGCACTTCGAAAACCAGACAATTCCTATTGTGCCTATCGGCCCGGCTGAGAGACCTGAACAATTTAAGGGTCAAAATTTCAAACGCTGCCAACAAAAGATGTCGTTTTTCTTAACACAACTTAAGTTGTCACGGTACCTCACTGAAGAGGAACCAATCCCAGAGGAGGGCAAT
>NW_010965488.1:44490-45787 GCF_000463585.1 Tarenaya hassleriana
GGGAGAAGACATCATGGTAAATGAACGGTTCCAGGTGGCAACTCTGATTGAAAAATTGCCTCCCTCCTGGACGAGTTTCAAGAATGACCTGAGACAAAAACCTAAGGACATGTCTTTGAAGGATTTACATCGTCGTGTGAGAATTCGGCAGGAGTCTCAACCTATTCTTAAAATGAATGGGCAGTTTGGATCCAAGGCAAATGTCGTTGAGACGACTAAGGCCAAAGGGATTAAGAAGCGGAAGATTGATAAGAATGTCAACTCCAAGAAATTCAAGGGGAATTGCTACGTCTGTGGCAAGACTGGACATCTATCGAAGGACTGCTACCATCGCAAGGAAGGTGCCCAGAAGAAAATTGGGAATAGCTCATGTAGCTGAAGTAGAAGATGGGGAGTCTGAATTCGTAGCAGTTGTGTCAGAAGTGAACATGGTCGGAGATAATCCGAGAGAATGGTGGATTGACACTGGAGCAACCCGCCACATTTGTGCTAACAAATGGATGTTCACCACCTATGACATTGTCACCGGAGAAAGCTGCTATATGGGAAACTCTGCTGCATCCAAAGTGGAAGGCAAGGGTTCAGTCATTTTGAAGATGACATCTGGAAAGAAACTGACGCTCACTGAGGTTCTTCATGTACCAGACATTCGCAAGAACCTGCTCTTTGGATCTGTGATGTCAAAGAAAGGCTTTAAGCTAGTGTTTGAATCTGAGAGAGTTGTAGTGTCAAAAGATGGTGTGTATCTGGGTAGAGGTTATCTAGCAAATGGTATGTTCAAGATGAATGTAATGACCATTTGTAACACCAATGCGGCAAACAATATAACCGCAAATGATATTAATAAAGCTTCTACTTCTTCTGCTTACTTGATTGAGTCAAGATTATGGCATGGTAGATTAGGACATGTGAATCTTAAGTCTATGCAAAGATTAATGTCTTGTAATCTACTGCCAAAATTTAAATTAGACAAAGACCACAAGTGTGAAGTCTGCGTTGAAGCGAAATTTGCTAAGTCTTCGTTTAAAAATATTGAACGAAGTACTGAACCTTTGGAATTGATACATACAGATGTATGCGATTTGAAATATGTGCAAACAAGAGGCGGAAAGAAGTACTTCATTACATTTATTGATGATTGTACTCGATATTGTTATCTCTACTTAATGAGAAGTAAAGATGAGGCAATAGAGATGTTTAATCTCTATAAAAACGAAGTTGAAAATCAACTTGGAAAGAAAATCAAAGCTTTGAGAAGCGACAGAGGAGGTGAATATGAGTCGCCTTTTGCGCAATT
>NW_010965488.1:46334-48543 GCF_000463585.1 Tarenaya hassleriana
GGATAGAATTAGATCCAAGTGGTATGGAATCTCAAAGAATTCATGAATCTTCTAAGCAATTAGAGGAAGAAGATGAAGAGCCTAGAAGAAGTAAAAGGGCAAAGAAACCGACTTCTTTTGGTTCTGATTATCTAACGTTTATGTTGGATAAAGAACCACAGACATATCAAGAGGCTATGTCATCTCCCGAAGCTCCTTATTGGAAGGAAGCAGTGAAGAGTGAGATTGAATCAATCCGGCAAAATCACACTTGGGAACTTGTGGATCTTCCACAAGGATGCAAACCATTGGGTTATAAATGGGTCTTCAAAAGAAAGATGAAACCGGATGGTTCTATTGAAAAATACAAGGCGAGACTTGTAGTCAAAGGCTATAGGCAAACTGAGGGTGTCGATTACTTCGATGTTTACTCTCCAGTCGCTCGGAAAACATCCATAAGGTTTATTATAGCCTTGGCAGCCTTACATAATCTAGAATTACATCAGATGGATGTAAAGACTGCATTTCTAAATGGTGAACTGGAAGAAGAAGTATACATGCTTCAACCTGAAGGGTGCAGAATGCACGGACAAGAGGAAAAAGTGTGTAGACTTGTGAAATCTTTGTATGGACTTAAACAAGCTCCGAAACAATGGCATGCGAAGTTTGATAGCGTAATGTTGTCAAATGGATTTCGAGTCAACGAGGTTGACAAGTGCATATATGTCAAAGGTAACGAGACAGAATTTGTGATTATATGTCTTTACGTAGATGATAGAGTGATAGACAGAATTTGTGATCATCACTGGTAGTAGTGATAAAGTGATTAAATCTACGAAAACTATGTTTTCAAATTACTTTGACATGAAAGACTTGGGAATAGCAGATGTAATACTTGGTATGAGAATTATCAAGACACAAGACAGTTATGTGTTATCCCAAAGTCACTATATAAAACAAATCTTAGAGAGATTTGACAAAGATGGAAATTCTGTGGCCAGAACTCCAATTGATGTTAATTATCATTTGAAAAAACATCACGGTGAGGAAGTTCAACAATTAGAATATTCTAGAATCATAGGAAGCTTGATGTATCTTATGAATAGGACAAGGCCGGATATTGCTAATACCGTGAATAGGCTTAGCAGATATACGAGCAATCCAAGTTGTGATCATTGGAAGGCCATAATTAGACTCCTTAGATATCTAAGGTATACTGAGAATTATGGACTGCATTATACAAGATATCCAGCAGTATTAGAAGGATATTCTGATGCGAACTGGATCTCAGATTCGAATGAGAATAAATCCACAAGTGGATATATATTCGTTGTTGGTGGAGGGGCTATTTCGTGGAAATCCTCTAAGCAAACGTGTATTGCAAGATCCACTATGGAATCCAAATTCATAGCTTTAGACCTTGCTGGTGAAGAAGCTGAGTGGCTTCGAAACTTTCTTGAGAATATTCCTATATGGCTTAAACCGGTGTCTGGAATTTGCATACATTGCGATAGTCAGTCTGCAATAGGAAGGGCAATAAGCCATGTTTATAAGGGAAAGTCGTGACACATCCGCAGACGACATAACTCCGTTAGAAAATTACTAACAGATGGTGTCATATCTATTGATTTTGTGAGATCAAAAGATAACTTGGCTGATCCTCTGACCAAAGGCCTTAACAGAGATCAGGTGGAAACATTATCGAGAGGAATGGGATTAAAGCTCATAGAATGACAAACCACCATGATGGCAACCCAACCTATCTGGACAAACCACCAGTGTTAGGTTCAATGGGACAACCGAATTGTGGGGGGGTCGATGGGATCACTCGAGACCGATGTCTCTTCACATTCCTATGATAAGAGGGATACAAATTGGGAAGGTTGAGTTTATACTCTTAAAGATTCTCTTATCTCCTACGACAGTGGAGTATATTGAGATACTCTCAAAGAGAAATCTCCTATATCAAATATGAAGTGAGCCGCTTCTATGAGAATGACATAAGGGCTAGTTCTCTAGAGTATTTGATGAAATCTACCAGGTGCTGTCCCAGGGCCATAATGGGCGCAACAAATGGACTAACGAGAGAGAGAGAGGGTGCTGCGTGAGTACTATTGTCTTGGTGTATACAAAAGCTGAATAGTTCAAGAACATCGCGTTCACTGTTTAGCAAGTACATCCGATAGTATTTCACTACAGAAGGTTCAAAGGTAAAACTACCTTTCCGGAT
>NW_010965488.1:49006-51440 GCF_000463585.1 Tarenaya hassleriana
ACAGGCCTCGACAAAATAATCTTTTAATTTCAGGTACTTATCTGGAATCGCTCGAATCGCCGGAGTTTTGTCGTCGTCAACAACTGTCATCCCCAACATAGAGTGATGTTTATATATTTACCCCGTTGGAGTTTAAAAAAGGGGAGTTTTATATACAATACATAGGACTCAAACTCCCCATGTCTCAGAAAATTGTATACCATAAAATGTTTAGATAAAAACACGGTTCATCGGAGACATAACAATAATAAATCCCGTATGTATGGATATTTGTGATCGTATGGTCTTTAAAACATACAAGCATATTAAACTATATGGTTTAATCGATTTACATAATATTGTAAATATAGTTTAGATAGATGTTATTGTAAATACATGTAATATGGTACATTATATAAACATGTAAAACAATGTTTGTGCATACATGTAAATACTCTAAAATGTTTTGAGTCAAATAGAGTTTATATATGTTCAAATAAATATCGTATGTAACATGGATAGAGCGCATAAACTTTATAGCTCTACATACATTATATACGTAATTATATACTATTATATACATAAAATAGTATATAATAGTTATTATATCTGTACAATTTACGTACCACACCAGTGGATCATATGGCATACCATATATGTATAATTGTTCATAGATATCTGTAGTCCTTTAGGAATGTAATTGCACTCCCTTTATTGGTTATTGTAGCCTAAAGACAAAGGACTCAAACATATTTAGAGTCCTTGTAGGAACGCTCTAATATTGTAGGAATGTTTTTCTAAATCATAGCCTACAAAAAATGTCGTGGATATGTTTAGAGTGGGTAAATTGTAAAATCCAAAACATGTAGTTTAGAGTGCGTTCCTACAAGGACTAAATATTTTGTAGTTTAGGATTTGTAAATATAGATGGATTTACATTTATCAACAAGCGTTTTAAACTTATTCGGTTTAGATAAATGTATTATCGTTCATAAAGAAAAATTGATATACGTTCAAGCAGTATTATAAAACACTGTAGTTTATGTATCCCCGTAATTATCAAACTTGATGTATATTATATATGTACATGGTTATAGATATATCCATAGTATCAAGGTAGAGCTATTGTAGCATCTATTGTTGGATTTGGGTTTATTTGATAGAATCAAAACGGGCCTAGCCCGTGAGAAGCCCGGTCCGTCTAAATTTAAATCTGCAGAATATTAAGAGAATATTCTTATTTGAATTTGAAATTCAAATTCAAATTGGATTCAAATCCACAGAAAATCTATCAAATATGATTGAGATAAGATTGAGATAATATCAAAATAAAATCAAATTTGAATTTTGAAATTCAAATTGATTTGTTTTGAGATTCTCCCCTCTACTATAAATAGGGGTCTTGGGTTAGCTCATAAAAACACACAGAAAAGAAACAAGCATTCTAGAGAAAAAGAGCATTCACATATTTGCTCATATCTCTCTCTGAGTTCGCTTGGTATTTGGAAAGCTTCTTCCAAATACGCTGTCGTTGTATCCTGGGAGTTCACCGTGCTCCAATAGCCTCGAAGCTTTAGAGGTGGCACGGAAATCGAACTTAAGGAAACTGTGTTTCACAGGCCTCGACAAAATAATTTTTTAATTTCAGGTACTTATCTGGAATCGCTCGAATTGCCGGAGTTTTGCCGTCGTCAACAACCGCCGTCCCCAACAATCTTAAGTTCGATTATGGTTAACACGAGGCAAACTTCTCGGGTAAGTGCCTAAATCTCCTTTTAATTTCGGTATAAAATCTCACACAAATTTGGATCTAAAACCAACTAGGTTAAAAAAAAAAAAGTGTTGGAAAAAAAAAACCAAATAGTTGTTTTCTGAAGCCCAAATTGAGTTTAAGGCCCAAATTTAAAATTGAAGTCCAAATTCAAAGAGATTAATTGAAAAGCCCAAAAGAGTAAGCCCAAATTGAAAAAGTTTAGTCTTGGCCCAATTTGAATATATTAATCTAAAAGCCCATAAGAGAAAGTCCAATATATTTAAAAGTGTTTTGTGAGGAAAAAAAAAAGAATATTATTATTTATCTTTTTTGGAAGAAAAGAAAAAAGTTAAACAAAATCGGAAGTAACTTTTTCTGTAAATTGGGGAAGCAAGCTTTGTCTTAGCGGGCCGGGTTTGAAGAGGAAGCCCTTTATACCCTCCTCATAGTAAGGACGTGGGAATCGGGGTGAACCCTCCGGCCATCACTGGAAGCGAGCAAAACCAATTTATAAGTTAAGTGAAACTCGGTTTAGTTTATAAGCGTTGTGAAAGCTAAAAATGATTGGATTTATTCAACAGATCGTTGATAATCCAAGAAATCCCATGGATTCAAATACTGCTCCAGGGAATGAGATTCCTGCTATGGATATCGATGAGAATCCTCATATAGCGGAGGTTACGAACCCCGTTAATCATGATG
>NW_010965488.1:53583-68019 GCF_000463585.1 Tarenaya hassleriana
TTTTTTTTTTTAGATGTATTTCCCGACAAGACTCGGATATTTTTTGATCCAAGTGGTATGGAATCTCAAATAATTCATGAATCTTCTAAGCAATTAGAGGAAGAAGATGAAGAGCCTAGAAGAAGTAAAGGGGCAAAGAAACCGACTTCTTTTGGTTCTGATTATCTAACGTTTATGTTGGATAAAGAACCACAGACATATCAAGAGGCTATGTCATCTCGTGAAGCTCCTTATTGGAAGGAAGCAGTGAAGAGTGAGATTGAATCAATCCGACAAAATCACACTTGGGAACTTGTGGATCTTCCACAAGGATGCAAACCATTGGGTTATAAATGGGTCTTCAAAAGAAAGATGAAACCGGATGGTTCTATTGAAAAATACAAGGCGAGACTTGTAGTCAAAGGTTATAGGCAAACTGAGGGTGTCGATTACTTCGATGTTTACTCTCCAGTCGCTCGGAAAACATCCATAAGGTTTATTATAGCCTTGGCAGCCTTACATAATCTAGAATTACATCAGATGGATGTAAAGACTGCATTTCTAAATGGTGAACTGGAAGAAGAAGTATACATGCTTCAACCTGAAGGGTGCAGAGTGCACGGACAAGAGGGAAAAGTGTGTAAACTTGTGAAATCATTGTATGGACTTAAACAAGCTCCGAAACAATGGCATGCGAAGTTTGATAGCGTAATGTTGTCAAATGGATTTCGGGTCAACGAGGTTGACAAGTGCATATATGTCAAAGGTAATGAGACAGAATTTGTGATTATCTGTCTTTACGTAGATGATATGATCATTACTGGTAGTGGTGATAAGGTGATTAAAGCTACGAAAACCATATTATCAAATCACTTTGACATGAAAGACTTGGGAATAGCAGATGTAATACTTGGTATGAGAATTATCAAGACACAAGACGGTTATGCGTTATCCCAAAGTCATTATATAAAACAAATCTTAGAGAGATTTGACAGAGATGGAAATTCTGAGGCCAGAACTCCAATTGATGTTAATTCTCATTTGAAAAAACATCACGGTGAGGGAGTTCAACAATTAGAATATTCCAGAATCATAGGAAGCTTAATGCATCTTATGAATAGTACAAGGCCGGATATTGCTAATACCGTGAATAGGCTTAGCAGATATACGAGCAATCCAAGTTGTGATCATTGGAAGGCCATAATTAGACTCCTTAGATATCTAAGGTATACTGAGAATTATGGACTGCATTATACAAGATATCCAGCAGTATTAGAAGGATATTCTGATGCGAACTGGATATCAGATTCGAATGAGAATAAATCCACAAGTGGATATATATTCGTTGTTGGTGGAGGTGCTATTTCGTGGAAATCCTCTAAGCAAACGTGTATTGCAAGATCCACTATGGAATCTGAATTTATAGCTTTAGACCTTGCTGGTGAAGAAGCTGAGTGGCTTCGAAACTTTCTTGAGAATATTCCTATATGGCCTAAGCCGATGTCTGGAATTTGCATACATTGCGATAGTCAGTCTGCAATAGGAAGGGCAAAAAGCCATGTGTATAAGGGAAAGTCGCGACACATCCGCAGACGACATAACTCTGTTAGAAAATTACTAACAGATGGTGTCATATCTATTGATTTTGTGAGATCAAAAGATAATTTGGCTGATCCTCTGACCAAAGGCCTTAACAGAGATCAGGTAGAAATATTATCGAGGGGAATGGGATTAAAGCCCATAGAATGACAAACCACCATGATGGCAACCCAACCTATCTGGACAAACCACCAGTGTTAGGTTCAATGGGACAACCGAATTGTGGGGGGGTCGATGAGATCGCTCGAGACTGATGTCTCTTCACATTCCTATGATAAGAGTGATACAAATTGGGAAGGTTGAGTTTATACTCTTAAAGATTCTCTTATCTCCTACGAGAGTGGAGTATATTGAGATACTCTCAAAGAGAAATCTCCTATATCAAGTATGAAGTGGGCCGCTTCTATGAGAATGACAAAAGGGCTAATTCTCTAGAGTACTTGATGAAATTTACCAGGTGCTGTCCCAGGGCCATAATGGGCGCAACAAATGGACTAACGAGAGAGAGAGAGGGTGCTGCGTGAGTACTATTGTCTTGGTGTATACAAAAGCTGAATAGTTCAAGACATCGCGTTCACTGTTTAGCAAGTACATCCGATAGTATTTCACTACGGAAGGTTCAAAGGTAAAACTACCTTTTCGGATACAGTAAACTCTCGATGAGCAAATTTTGCATTGCACATCATTTGCATTAGTTGCATGAGATGCATTTAGGTTCACCTAACTCAAGGCCCTATTTTGATTCTTGTGGGGGATTGTTGGATTTGGGTTTATTTGATAGAATCAAAACGGGCCTAGCCCGTGAGAAGCCCGGTCCGTATAAATTAAAATCTGCAGAATATTAAGAGAATATTCTTATTTGAATTTGAAATTCAAATTCAAATTGGATTCAAATCCGCAGAAAATCTATCAAATATGATTGAGATAAGATTGAGATAATATCAAAATAAAATCAAATTTGAATTTTGAAATTCAAATTGATTTGTTTTGAGATTCTCCCCTCTACTATAAATAGGGGTCTTGGGTTAGCTCATAAAACACACAGAAAAGAAACAAGCATTCTAGAGAAAAAGAGCATTCACATATTTGCTCATATCTCTCTCTGAGTTCGCTTGGTATTTGGAAAGCTTCTTCCAAATACGCGATCGTTGTATCCTGGGAGTTCACCGTGCTCCAATAGCCTCGAAGCTTTAGAGGTGGCACGGAAATCGAACTTAAGGAAACTGTGTTTCACAGGCCTCGACAAAATAATTTTTTAATTTCAGGTACTTATCTGGAATCGCTCGAATTGCCGGAGTTTTGCCGTCGTCAACAACCGCCGTCCCCAACATCTATAACCATATAAAGTGCATCAAATCCACATAATATACCATATGCTACAATCATATCAATTATATATATCGATATCATACGATTTACAATCGTATATTACGGGATGTTTGTAAATTACCCTTTGTGCATTATAATCCTAAAATATGTATAGGAGTTATAAAATCTTGTATAACATGATTTTGAGTGCCTTTGTCTTGTGAGCAAATGTTTATGTAGGTAACATTTAATCACATAACATGTTTGTATATCATGGGTATACTCATAAGTTTGAGGATAGTCTGGGAAATATTACACATTCTAAGTTTATAAAATGTTATATTTGTCTACGTTCCACTGGAATACATGTTTTATAGGATCATGATTCTAACATTTTACGCACCATCTATCTGATACATATACAAATGTTTAGAGTCAGTCCAAACATAATATCACATAAAGACATATATTTATGCCACATAAATATGTTATGTAGGTGGTACATTTTATAAGTTGTATTGGTGTTTAAAATAGGAGTTTTATATCATGCTAAACGTATGTTTACATATGATTACAAATGTTATGGTGATACACAAAACATATTATATTAGGGTACAAACATATATTCATAGAGTATACCCATAATGTTGATGCTGAATATTAGAATATAAAGACAAGACTTACCTACATACGTAAGAGGACAATCCCCGATCCTACAAATGTTCTACATGTCTCCAGGAATTTCGGAGATCAAAGAAAACGGGCGGGCCGCCTGAAGAAATTGACTTAACGTGTTAATCAACTATATGATTGTAACCCTATGTTCTAACATAGGTGATGCTACATAATTATAGCATACATGTTTGGACAATAAGTGTACCATATTAGAGTATTACATATACAAATTAGTGCATATAGAATATGACTGTATGCACGCTTTTATAATGTTTGGATGCTTATTCGGATTTAGGAATGTAGTTTACCATTTTAATCAGTTCTGGCATACCATCCAGTTCTGGTGTGTTGATTTCAATGTATGCTACTCTATAACTTGATCAGTTCTGGCATACCATCCAAATATATGACATTTCTACAACACACAGGCCTACCCAAATGATTTCAATGTTTGATGCACCGAATGGATATTAGTATTCACTGTTTTTATGGATGGCACGTTTGTAAAAATCCAAACATTATAAAAGATGAACCTAAACCATCTTTTTTTATATACATGTTTAGAGTGCCATATGATGATTATATGGATACATATATCGTACGATTGTGATTTAAAACCATCAAGTGCAATGTTTGATGCACGTAAATTTTGTAGCATCACTATCAAGAAATCCATGCTATATAACTTATGTTATAGAGTGATATTGTATAAAGGTGCGTCAAAACATGTATACATGTATATATGTATAAATATGTTTGCCCTATCATGTAAACGGACTGTATAAACATATAGGTTATCAACATGTAGGTTATGCTTTAGAGTACCAAGAGATATATAACGTTTTATATACTCTATGTTATCATGTTATTACGTTATACCCCTATATCTAGTATGTTAGAACATATAGATGTTTCGTTTAGAGTGTTAACATCATGATCATGGTTATAAATATGTAATGATAAACTAAACTTAACCATGACGCAGAATTATATATACAATGTTTATAAAATAGTATAAATCCATATGGGTATATTTACAAACAAGTTCAAGCATATTTTGACTAAGAGTGCACCCAAACCATGATATACTAACCATTATCTACGTATAAATCGTATTTATGGTTGTGTGCAATAAAATGTACATAAAATCAACAGTTTATGCACTCTAAATTTTGTAATATCACTTATTCTATACATATGTATGTACATCATATATATTGCACACAATATATTACATTTTGGGTGTATACATTATATGACCGCAATTATACAAATAGCACTCAAACTCATATAGATGTTTATATATGATTACTACGTTGTATGCACTCATCTATAACTCATAATGTAAAATCGTTATAAAATATTTATGTACAAGTCAATGGCATATACTATGTATAAACATGCTTATAAATACATGTTTTAGAGTGATTACATATGTAAATATGATGTTATACAACATTGTATATATATTGACAATTTTATGCATGATAAAATTTACCCTCTATTACACAAACCGTTATATACATACATAATAGTACCGTATAATGACACATTAAAACTATGATTTTAGCTATATCATTATGCACATATAAACCATGTGTAGTTACACATTTTACCCATTTGAGTACGGCAAAAATTTATGTTGGGAGTTCATCCAAACATGTAATGTTATATGCGTGTGGTCTAAACATACCCAATATTAGATGTGTACATATGTAGATGGTTATACATATAAAGATCCTAAAACATCATATTAAAACATAATTATGTATAAAATTACGTATATGTTTACAGGGTGTACCCATATATGTTCGTTCCATGCAAACTACAATGTTAACAAGAGATATTCTATTTTATTACATGTTTCATTATTAATACAACAAACCTACATACGTTATAAGATCAATAGAGTGTTAAACATATTAGTACTACATAATAAACATTTTATATAACTAGAATACAACAATGTAGCATCCTGATTAAGATCCAAACTATCAATAGAGTGCATAAGTTTAAACATGTTTAGACATAATTGTATATATATAAAATGTCACCTATTTGGTATAGCAAACATTTTATATGTTTTAGGAATGTAAGAATTTATGAGTTTATACATATGTCAAGTTTATGTACCCGATACACTTAAAACATTATACATTAATCAGTTGTGATTTATATTGTATCAATCATCATATGGCACTCTAAACATAGTACTAATATGTTCAAGATGAGGGGATTTTGGGATAGTGATCCTTCCCCCAGAATATCATGGAATCTCCGCAAACTCATGAACACTAAGTCGCTGGTCCGTGAATTTATTAAGAACCAAGTGGGGAACGGAAGTACTACATCATTCTGGTTTGATCAATGGACTCCATTGGGACCATTGATCTCTTTCATAGGAGAGAATGGACCACGTGTTCTCCGACTACCACGTCACTCCATGGTAAAAGACGCTGCGAATGAGCTTGGTTGGGCACTTCCAGGGGCGAGAACTGATAGTATTCAGGCTCTTCTTGTCACCCTTTCATCTGTTGAACCACCCACGGAAAGTAGAGGAGAAGACATCATTCTTTGGAGATGGGGAACCGATGATTACAGACCTACTTTCTCATCCTCACGCACCTGGAGACACCTTCGATTAGTCAACCCTACGGTTGATTGGTATGATGTCGTATGGGACAAATTATCCACTCCTAGACTTTCCTTTCTCCTTTGGCAGGTGGTGCTGGAACGGCTTCCTACAAAGGATCGTGTGGTGAGATAGCATGGAGGAATCAACACTATCTGCGTTCTCTGCGGTGACTTAACGGAAACCCACCAACATTTGTTTTTTGACTGCATGTACAGCAGTGAAGTTTGGAGAAATCTAGCGGCCAGATGCTGGTCTGACCCGCCCTCAACCATGGCCGACATCCTACAATGGTTGCGCTACCCGCGACACGACACAAGCAGAAGCAAACAACCACTATCCAAGCTGATCGTCCATATCGCCGCCGACACGATATGGCAAGAGAGGAACGCTCGGTTATTCCGAAGGACTGCAATTCCGCCAAACGTAGCACTCCGACTGGCTGATCGAAGTATCCGAAATATACTCTTAGCTCGCCGACTTGAGACAATATCTGCAGACTCTTCTATTCTGCAGGACTGGTATTTCTTAACAGCAAGCCACCAATTTTAGTTTTTTCTGTATCCATCTGAGCTTTCGATTTTTGGTTACCTATTGATCTTTTGGCCTTAGCATGGGAATTGTACTCATTTTTGTAAACGATCCAGATTGATTGTAAAAAACAATCTTGGCTTCTGATATATAATACAAATCACATTGAAAACCAAAAAAAAAAAAAACACTCTAAAAATGTTTGTGTTTGTAGCACTCTAAACATATGTCACTCTAAACATGTATAATTATATATACGAGGTATTAAAATGACAAGGTTTAAAACGTAAAACTATATAATGTAGTTTACAAGAAATCATTCAATCTAGTGGTATACCCATGGTTCAAAGCTGGATTTGCCATATAACTCTAACATATAGCAAAAATTTACGTTCATGTTTTTTATATCCAAAAAGGGTATATGTTTGGACACAAACATGTAATCTGCAAAACTAAAGCACAACTGAGTTTTGTGTCCTAAGATATAATATACTATTGTAGCATTTTAATAATTAAATACGGTTAATTATATTGATTATATGTTGATATAGTATGTACAAACATTTTTAGATGTAAATATACACAGTCATGTTTAGACATTATATCTATACATAGAGAGCGTAGACAAATAGTATGTACCCCTCAAATGGTACTATTTAATGATATTAACTACAATAACACTTTACCCAAAATTATGATTGTAGCATATGGTTGTAGTAAATCTATATTCAATTATAACCATCTATCGCAATTTTATGTTTGGCACTTAAGTTATATAACTTAATATGTAAGTGCATATAATAAACATGACCTTGATTAATATATATACATATAGCTCACAAGACAAAGGACTCAAACTCCCCTTTTTGACTCAACCTTTCCTAAATCCATGCACTCTAAACATGTTTGTGTCCGAACCATGCCTATGTGTTGACGCATAGGTTTAGTGCATTAAATAGTCAAAAAACCCTAACTCGTTTGGTACATATATGCTATAATAGATATTGTGGTATGCATAATTCCCACGCTTTCACGGTTTAAATATGTTTAGATGCATAATGGGTATTTATAAATGGGTAATATGGATCTAAACATATACTATCGTGCACTATTATATAAAAACACGGTTTGTATTATATGCAAACTCTAAATCCATCTTTTTTTAGATATTGGACATCCAAATACTTATGTCTATACATATAGATGGATCATCGTAAATTACCTTGATGCACTTTATATGGTTATAGATGCTACAATAGCTCTACCTTGATACTATGGATATATCTATAACCATATACATATATATTTATTTAAAAAATGTTTATCCTTATACTTGCAGGATACATACAACATGACTCAAACATTGTTTGATGCTCCGAATGGATATTAGTATTCACTGTTACATTTAGATTGAGTCTGGGTACACTTACATTCTACAAACGATATTTTGTGATACTTAAAATATCGGGTATGGGTCATACATATTTATTATGTAGACCATAATAGGTGCGTTCAAACACTCCCTATGCGTCATATAACTCTAAGATATTATGATGTATATATGTTTAAAACATATGAGACATGGCATCGATCTGTTTTGTGATCCAACAATAATGTATATTACACATGTTATAACATGTAGATATACTAATTTTGTATATGTATATAGTATGTTTATTATGCAAACTACGCGTAATATAACGTTTGATGATGTATCCATAATCCCGTTTATAAAATTGTTATACATACGTGATGCTATAGTTTATAAATACATATGTAACCAATCACATAAATATTATATGTTAGATTTACCCATAAACATACAGTAAATATTTAGTAAAATTGGATGTTCGTATAAGCGGATTGTATATACCATTTTTGATGCTTATGTGTAATCACGGATGTTCGTTTATCCACATTCACTAAGTTTTGCGTCGTATGGTTAAATACATGCCCGCTTCATTTTAGACAAAAACATCTCTAATAGTACACAACATGACTTTATGCGCTCGAAAATCTATATTGTCCATTGTATAAATTTATGTGTTAAGACAAACATGGGTAAAGATCATGACTTAATGTAGTTATTATATCTGTACAAGACTGCGTAAATAGTATGTTTATACATATTACAAATTTATGTAATCAAATTTTATGGTACATAATTATGATAGATTACTTATGGATTATGGGGTACATCATACCCATATAGTCTCATACCATTCTAAACATCTATAAAATGGAAGTTTGAGTCCAAACATGCGTTATATAACTGCAATTTATGATGTACTCTAATATCACATGCTATACATATGGTAGTATATACAAAATTTAAATATCTGAAATAATTATGTATACGGGTGTAGAATATCATTTTACGATAAATGGGTACAAACACTTACATCATGTTTTAAAATATTTCGATGCTCTCTATATTGTAACAACATGGTATTGTTATGTACGTTCTCTACAATGGACTAATATGTTAGATATGTAGATACATAATTCGCGGGTTATATGGTACTATATGCTATCGTGTTTTAATATCTAAATTATGTAGAATACATACCCCTTACGTAAAAACCATCGGAGTTCATAAAATGTTACAATCACAGATATAGAACGCACTCTAAACTATCAATAGAGTGCATAAAATGTAGGAAGCCTCATGAGAACTCTCTATGATGTTACATATATGCTATAATAGATATTGTGGTATACATAATTCATGTTATACATGTCATCCAAACAAGTATAACATGGTTACAATACATCCGACATACATATATAACATTACTACAAAAAGTGCGTCAAAACATACTAAAAGTGCATCCAAATATGTTAGATAAAGGAAGGCTATGATTTAGGAATGGTTGAGTCAAACATTCTTTTAGAGTGCATAATAACGCATTTTTATATAATGCGTTATTATGCATAAATTTTTGGAATGATAGATGTGATATGCATAGTTAACAAAACATATGTATTTATGCCTAGTTAGATCATGTTATAAATATTATATTTATATTGTATAGAGTGCACTATAATTTGTTAGAGTTTGGAGAGAAAATGCATTTAGAAAAACGTATATAGTTACCCAAAACACACTGTTTATATATATCTCATATGTAACCAAACATGATATCAAACCGTGTCTATTTATGTATTGCACTTTTGTAATACCACATATATTATAGATGTTTGTGTAAGTGATATATAAATATACAGCATATATACGTTTACCCATATACATGTAATATAGACTTGTGATGTTTTGTTTTAGAGTAGTGTTATTTATGTAATACACGGTATATACACATAAATACCATGGTTTATATAAAATATCATCGTAACCATGACGTATGGTTTAGTGATATGTCTATATATTATGTTTAGTTAAATACCCGTATAGTATTTAACTATACATGTATATACATCAATAACTTATGTATGGAGTTGGAGTAATAACATCTATACCTAAATAACCAATGGGTAAACGGATGTATAAATTAGTCATAATTTTTATAAACATATTATGGATATATATAGGTGGTATCTACGTATACATCAAATTGGATGTTTTATAAAACGTTCATGCACTCACAAAACTACATTGTTATACCACAATGTAGTTTAAACATCTATAAAATATATCTATTTATATGGGTACAGTAAACCATGTAGGATCCGTACTGTATATATATGTATAAACATAAATGCACTACAAACCCCGATTGTATTTTGTACTATTATCTAAATGTATACATCACTTTTGATGTATTTATAATACATATATGGATAGACCATATATAATTATGGTTTACATAAAACACTGTTTTAATCGTTGTAATTTTCGTGTCCTCTTGCTTTTCTTTCAGATTCTATAAGAGGGCTAAATCGTATTTTAGTTCTACATGTATTATAGTTCAAAATACATGTAGTGTATTTTGTATGGTAACTAATCCATGTAAACAATGGTATTGACTATATCACTTTGTATACCAAGTTATTATGATTGTATATACATTACAAGCTCTAAAACTACATACCACTGATGAGGTTATTGAACACGTGATATACACGTATTTATCTATATGTTATAACTTGTATTATAATTAGTACGTAATTTTGTAGCGGTATATATGAGATATGTATAATTTGTATACATAATTTGTATAATATATATCCATATGTATAACATGCCTTGCTACAACCCGTTTTGTGAGCAAGGCATGGTTTTACTTGCTATTATTATACCCATATACACAGAATTGCACATGTAAAATATTATGTATATACAGTATAAGTGTATTATTGGACGATATATACAATCATACCAAACATAAAAAACTAAAGTTATTTTAGTACTACATATATAACCATTTTGTTACAATGAACATCTACAATCAGCATGTGTATTGTAGATGTTCTGTATGTTTGTATAAAATATAAAACTACATATAATATCTCTATACAAATTATGTTTACTATATATATTTATTATACATAAAATTTTATACATAATATACATATGTATTAAATATGCTTATATGTATAAATATAAATCTCATTTTATTGTATATATGTATTTTAACTGTGTATGTTTTAAAAATGTATATATATACATAAAATTCTAAAATTATAGAATATGTTTTTAAAATGTATACATAGAATTATTGTAATAGTATAAAACTACATTTTTAAAACTACATTTTAAAACTATTCTAGATATATAATTATTTTATGTATACATATATACATATAATACTTGTATAAAATACGTTTGTATAAAGTTTTATATTGTACATATAACCAATACATGTACATTATGTATACAAATTACTACATAACTCTAGATATAAATTAGTCATAACTTATGTTTGGAGTTGGAGTAATAACATTTATACCTAAATAACCAATGGGTAAACGGATGTATAAATTAGTCATAATTTTTATAAACATATTATGGATATATATAGGTGGTATCTACGTATACATCAAATTGGATGTTTTATAAAACGTTCATGCACTCACAAAACTACATTGTTATACCACAATGTAGTTTAAACATCTATAAAATATATCTATTTATATGGTACATTAAGTGATCTACCTATATTGGACGATATCGGGAAAGGAGGTGAAAGTATATGATGTAATATGGGATTATAGATCATGGTTTAGACATCATTACCTATTAAGTTCAAACGTGGGATATACCCATAATAAACATATAACCCGTGCATAAAATGAAGTATATAATAAACGTCAAATTATTTTGTGTCCAGAAGCATGGTTTATGGATCTAACGCATTGTATAAAATAATATTTATGGGTATGTAAACCATGTAGGATCCGTACTGTATATATATGTATAAACATAAATGCACTACAAACCCCGATTGTATTTTGTACTATTATCTAAATGTATACATCACTTTTGATGTATTTATAACACATATATGGATAGACCATAAATATACACTACTCTAAAACATGCATTCGCAACCATCTTAAAAATGACCCTCTATTATATGTTAATAATAGGTATGCAAATATAGGTATAGATGTTAACACTCTAAACATTTATGTCATGCTAAACATAAATTAGGATACAATTTATTGCACTCTCTATTGTAATACACCTTTTTATGTATGCTGGTGCATATCAAACTTATCACAATAGCTAAAATCACTTAGAGTGTATAAACACAAAATACATGTTGTGTTTTATCGGACATTCCTTATCATGTTATTACGTTTAGACAAATATAAACATATACAAAAATACATACCACGATAGATTAGCATAAACAAACATGTTATTGAACCGTGTTTTATTGCACTATATGTATAGACATAAGTATTCCTCGAGTCCAAAGTGCGTTATCACGACTATATGTTTATACATATCTCATATCTTATGTACATATGAGATATGTATAGTACACTAATTATTTGTCAGTCTATCTAAAATTAGTATAAGTAAATACATAAACATATTGTATACAATAACATCACTGATTATTATTTATCAATAATAATGTTAACAGTGATAGTTTATGCTAATCTATGTGCGCACAATTTACCCATGACTCAACCATTGTGATTCTACATATTAACCATATATGTTTGTAACAATTATAAATGTTATACCCAAATGGGTATCCATAACTACATTAAATAAAATATGTATCTAGTTACGTATATGGTGAATATATAAGTACATCTAAATATATATGTGTAATCGTAATTTACAAACATATATTCATATGTTTTTAGCTATCTAAATATTACATAAAAATGTGCTAATAAAATATGACTATATCCATATTATATGCACTCAAAATATGTAAACATCTTATTGTTATACCACAAATGTTACCCATAAACATGTATTAATAAACATAAACGTTTGTCATGCATAAAACATATCATCAAAAATGTGCCGGCGATATATAAAACGTATATAAATACAGTTGTGATATTTATATACCATATACAATTTATCTACCCATGTGCCTAAACCACAACATGTTTTATCGTGCAACACTCCAATAATATTACACATTGTAACCGGTTAGAGTGTTAACATCTATATCTATATTGGAGTGATAGGTATAACCGGTTTAGAGTGCTTTTTATCATGTATCACTATTGATTACATTGTAACATGGGTACATAAAACCTATACATCTGTACATTATTAACACATATAAGTTATCCATACCACAGTTTATGTAATATTGTGTATAATCTGTTAACACATACATAACATGGGTACCTAACTAGTAAAAACACCCAAATATGGACGTTGTGACATATCAATTTGTAAATGCATTTGTGCATCACCATAACATGATCATACGTTATATGATCCATTTTGTTCACATAAAGACATATATGAGAGTATTATAAATGTACATTTTATAATACATTATATAGACACTCTAAATATGTGCATAACTAACATATCTAGTTAGTAAAAATGCAGAATATCTACATTCCTAAAGGACTACAATCGTTATAACATTTAACAACATGTTTTGGATGTCTCTAAACACATTTTGTAACTACAATAGATCATACTGTGACACCCGTAACCCGTCTCCCGCTCACGAGTTGTGCCACATGGACGCCCAAATATATAATAAAATAGCGGGAATTTAAAAACATTTTATTTTATTACACACGCAGCGCAAAAACCAGTATTTGTTTACAAACCCACGTACAGTAGTATACACACCAACATAAGGACGGTAACTGTAATAAAATACAAAGTCAGGTCACCGCCCGTACAAGCCAACATAAGTCCAAAGAAAGAAAAGTACATGATCCAGATAGCTCCTCACACGTCACCAGTACCCTCGTCCTGCTGCTGCCAATACTGCTCCGTGCCTGAAACGTTGCATAACAACGTCCATAAGCTACGTGCTTAGTGAGTACTTCGGGTTAGACCCGAAGATCATACTCAAATTGCAAATGGCCAAACACAATCAATATTATACACACACTAGATATAAGTATATACATATATACACACTTCATGCCAGGAAAACACAGTTCACTCAATCGCACAATTAATTCACTTTTCACACACACTCAGTCCGCATGATGTATCATCGGACATAACCGTCAAATCATCTCTATGTGCATCGCACACATAGGATACCGCAAGGATCTGGTCTCACCAGTCCAGGACATATGTACAC
>NW_010965488.1:69332-70902 GCF_000463585.1 Tarenaya hassleriana
GTGGAACGGACGTTCTAGGTTAGAACGGACGGTCCAGGTCCAGAACGGACGGTCTGGGCTCGTCTTCTTCCCCCGAAACCCTGCAAACCCTAGAACGGACGATCCATGCCTGGACCGTTCGGTCTAGGCGCATCAGGAACTTCGGGTTCCCAATTTTCGCACCAAACTCAACAAGTTATACATAAAAATGATCCCTAGAACATCAGGAATCCAAATCTAACACCAATTTCATGCAATTTCCACTCAAAGCAATCAAATCTCCATTTTCAATTTGATTATCATTTTCGGGCATAATCCGAAACACTCACTTAGCTCAAATTCGAGCTCGGGGTTTCGTTGGGGATGTTCTGTAGGGTTGATTGCTGTGGTTATTTGTTGATTTCGACCGAAATCGGGACTCCAATCGAAGGTTGAAGTTTCGGACTTTTGAGAGAGTTTGTGGGGGAGTGAGAGGGCGAAGTGAGAGGCGAAGAACGACGGAATGGGCGGACCTAGGGCAGTTCTCGCGTCCCAGAAGAAGCAGGAGGTGGCACACGCCGGAGGGAGGCCGAAATTGCGGCGGTGACTCAGCAGAAAGGGAGGCGGCGCGTGACCTGGCCAAGACCGCCGGAACGGACGGTCTGCACAAGCGGAACGGACGTTCCGCTTGGCCTGGAACGGTCGGTCTGCTTGTCAGACCGGACGTTCTGGGCCGTTTTCGTCCGTTTTTCTCGCTCGTTTCGGTCCAATCCTTCGGGTCAATGGCTGCGTCGATCCGTTTTTCTCGCTCGTTTCGTCCGTTTTTCTCGCTCGTTTTCGTCCGCAAGTGTTGCTCATGGCTGCGTCGATCCGGTGAGTAGATCAATATGTCATCAATGAAGATGATGACAAACTCGTCGAGGTAATCCATGAATACACGGTTCATCAACTGCATAAATACTGCAGGAGCGTTCGTCAGTCCAAAAGGCATAACGACAAACTCAAAATGTCCATACCGTGTACGGAAAGCCGTCTTCTGCACATCCCCGGCCTTCACACCAATCTGATGATATCCCGAGCGCAAATCTATCTTCGAGAACCACTGTGCACCCTGCAACTGATCAAGTAACTCATCAATCCTCGGCAGTGGATACCGATTCTTAATGGTTACCTGAGTAAGTCCTCGATAGTCAATGCACAATCGCCTCAATGCACAATCTCATGCTACCGTCCTTCTTCTTGACGAATAGCACGGGCGCTCCCCAAGGCGAAACACTCGGCTGAATGAATCCCTTCTCCATCAACTCATTCAACTGCTTCTTCAATTCTGCCATCTCTGATGGAGCCATCCGGTACGGAGTCTTAGATACCGGTTCCGTACCTGGAATCACATCAATGCAAAAGTCCACCTCTCTCTCCGGTGGTAGCCCTGGCAATTCCTCCGGAAAGACGTCAGGAAAATCACGAACTACAGGTGTCTCATCCAACCTCATCTCCATCTCCTGGGTAGCTGTCACTACCACGAGGAATGCCTCATCTCCCTTCCGAATCATTCGGCTGGCTCGAAATGCTGATATGATCGGGAAAGGATTTCGTGCTCTGTCTCCCATAA
>NW_010965488.1:71862-72639 GCF_000463585.1 Tarenaya hassleriana
CGAAATGCTGGCGCCTTCCCCTTATCCCGGGGCTGCATCATCTGTCTGGAACTCGAGGGACGAGTGAATGTAACTCGTCTCATAGGACTCCTCTCTCGGTTCCTTGCCTCTTGCTGCTCCTCATACTCTGTCCTCTCCAGCTTTGTCAGCTGCGCAATATACCTACTCAGCGTAGGATACTCCTGGATCTCTATCCTCCTGCGCAGATATGGGCGTAATCCAGTCACAAACTTCTGGATCTTCAGCCTCTCAGTTGGCACCAGATGTGCCCCATATCGCAACAGACGGGTGAATTCTGCCTCATACGCAGCTAAAGTGCGATCACCCTGCTCCAGATGGAGGAACTCCACAATACGGTGATCCTGGTCTCCCTTCAGACAATACTTGTCTTCAAAACGTGCCCGGAACTCCTCCCAAGTAAACTGATATCCGGGTGCAGCCTCACGAACCACTTCCTCCCACCAATGAAGTGCTTCTCCATACAGATGGTGGCTCGCGATCTCTTCCCGGTACAGCAGCGGGCATCTGACATAATCCAGATCCCTGGAGATGCGGGTCAGCCAATCCTCCGCGATCTCAGGTCTCTGAGTACCCTCAAACCTCAGTGTCCCCATCATCCGAAGTTCCCGTATCAAGGGCAGGTAGTCCACCACAACAGGGGCTAGATGCCCTGGTGGTCCATGAGTTGTGCCTCATGGACGCCCAAATATATAATAAAATAGCGGGAATTTAAAAACATTTTATTTTATTACACACGCAGCGCAAAAACCAGTATTT
>NW_010965488.1:73622-82634 GCF_000463585.1 Tarenaya hassleriana
CAAGACAGTCGTCGATCCACTTCAGGCTATGTTTTTCTGTTAGCCGGTGGAGCTGTGTCGTGGAAAAGTGTTAAACAAACACTAACGACAGTTTCAACTATGGAAGCAGTGTGACACCCGTAACCCGTCTCCCGCTCACGAGTTGTGCCACATGGACGCCCAAATATATAATAAAATAGCGGGAATTTAAAAACATTTTATTTTATTACACACGCAGCGCAAAAACCAGTATTTGTTTACAAACCCACGTACAGTAGTATACACACCAACATAAGGACGGTACTGTAATAAAATACAAAGTCAGGTCACCGCCCGTACAAGCCAACATAAGTCCAAAGAAAGAAAAGTACATGATCCAGATAGCTCCTCACACGTCACCAGTACCCTCGTCCTGCTGCTGCCAATACTGCTCCGTGCCTGAAACGTTGCATAACAACGTCCATAAGCTACGTGCTTAGTGAGTACTTCGGGTTAGACCCGAAGATCATACTCAAATTGCAAATGGCCAAACACAATCAATAGTATGCACACGGTACATATAGGTGTATACATATATATACACACTCCATGCCATCAAACATCGTTCACTCAATCGCACAAATAATTCACTTATCACACACATTCAGTCCAAATGACAAGTCATCGGACTTAACCGTCAAATCATCTCTATGTGCATCGCACACATAGGATATCGCAAGGATCTGGTCTCACCAGTCCAGGACATATGTACACGAGTCATAACTCGACCCATCGGGTCTCTCAGTAATAACCGTACCGTCAAATCGTCTCCACGTGTGCATCACACATGTGGGTAAGGACGCTCCATGTGCAACGCACATCCCCCGCTCTCCTCGGCAATCGCCGGAACAATAAAACACGCCATCCAAATCCCTACTCCATAAAACATAATACATCAACCATCCCCTCTGACATCGATGTCACCTCTCGATGCCAGAGCGCCAGGTGCCTCCTCCAGGCCACCACCGACTATGTCGAGCGAAGTCAGTACACAACTAACAACCTCTCGCCGGCCGTCCGCCACGGAGAAACTCATCGGACCCGAGCTCAGGTCTTTCTGAGTTCCTTCGCATAACCTCGTCGGGAGAATCGCTCAATCCCGAGTCACGGGTAAATGTATTGCCAGTCTCTGCCGGGAGAATCACTCAATCCCGATCCCGTTCCATAGCTAGTGGAACGTTGGCGCGGTTACAGTGTAACCGTAGGATTTTCTCAACCCCGTGATAGCCGAATCACTCAAAACTATCACGTGTATCATCGGCTCCAAGCTCTGCCCATGGGCAACCAATCACAATCATGTCTCCTCAATATGAAACCCGACCCGGGTCAGAGATCATAAAGAGGAGATCCCAACAATGCAACCATCGGGATATCACCTCAAACCCGCTACAATCACACGCTCAACCATATCCCGGCCCTCCGGAATAAGGTCTCACGCCATGCCAACTACCCGATTCCCCAATCACATGCATTCATATATTATTATACCTATTCGGGTATACACACGTTCTTACTTGTCATTTTGGTTGTCTCGTTTCCTTTACATTCATTTGATTCCTTTTATCCTCCGATTCGATCAAATTGGGTCCGACCATTCCGGATTACCAATTCAGCTCGTTCCGAAGGTTTTACTTACCGTAAGTCGGTTTCATTCAAGTTTCATAAGGTTCGGGTAGGGAACGGGTCAAGATTGATTGGGTACAGGGGTCGGTTGCGTCGGATCTCGCCCGAGCCGACGAAACGGACCGGAAGAAGGAAACAGGGGTCTGGACCGGACGGTCTGCAGGTTTCAGACCGGACGGTCTGGAAAGTTGGACCGGACGGTCTGAGGGTTTCAGACCGGACGGTCTGGAAAATTGGACCGGACGGTCTGAGGTCGTCTTCTTTCTCGCGATCCTGCAACCCTAGAACGGACGGTCTCGACCTGGACCGGACGGTCTAGGCGAACCAGGGATTCCGAGTTTCGTATTTTCGCACCAAATTCAACATGCTATAGCTCAAAACAATCCTAGTAACATCAGGAACTCAAATCTAAGTTCAATTTCATGCAATTTGCACTCAATACACGCAAATCTCCATTTTCAATTTGATTATCATTTTTGGGCATAATCCGAAACACTCACTTAGCTCAAATTCGAGCTCGGGGTTTCGTTGGGGATGTTCTGTAGGGTTGATTGCTGTGGTTATTTGTTGATTTCGACCGAAATCGGGACTCCAATCGAAGGTTGAAGTTTCGGACTTTTGAGAGAGTTTGTGGGGGAGTGAGAGGGCGAAGTGAGAGGCGAAGAACGACGGAATGGGCGGACCTAGGGCAGTTCTCGCGTCCCAGAAGAAGCAGGAGGTGGCACACGCCGGAGGGAGGCCGAAATTGCGGCGGTGACTCAGCAGAAAGGGAGGCGGCGCGTGACCTGGCCAAGACCGCCGGAACGGACGGTCTGCACAAGCGGAACGGACGTTCCGCTTGGCCTGGAACGGACGGTCTACTTGTCAGACCGGACGTTCTGGGCCGTTTTCGTCCGTTTTTCTCGCTCGTTTCGGTCCAATCCTTCGGGTCAACTTGGTTAGGGTCTAACTTAATATTTTATGGACATTTTTATGGCTCATATATGTTTTCCTAAAATTTGGTTTGAAAGTCGAATTTACGGGTTATTACAATACAATGTTGAGATGGGTTTAAAACGTAAAACCATTATGTATTGTAGCACTCTAAACATGATTTCCTGGAGACAATATATGGGTATTTTGAGCTATATGTTTGGATGCTATAATTATGGTCTAACATAGGTGATGCTACAATCGTAAAATGTAGACATATTTACACAGAATTATGTATATGTACCATGTATAAACTCTAATAGATCATATGTAGCAAACATATATTTTTATTGATGTACCGTCACATAAAAGATATAAATCCAGCATACTCGTAATGTAGTTTAGATATTAAAACATATATGTCTTTATGTGATATGCATAGTTAACCATTATAGATATTTGTAATATACCATTACACCTGTGTTATGTTTAGGCACATGCACTCTAAACATAGCTCTAAGTAAACAGATCTAAATAATTATGTATATTACAGATATATGGGTACATACCCACGAATATGTACATACATATTAAATATAATTGTAAACATATAGTGCATATAGGTTTGTTAGCATGTATATACAAATAGTATGTGCATACTATATAGAAATATTATACATATAGATGTTATCTACCCATGGTTTTATTGCACTCTAAACATCTAATGATTACATAATTCGCTTACCATTTTAAGTGTTTATATAATATCGGGTATTTACAAGAGTGCGTTCAAACATGTTATTGTAGCATATTTAAACTTGCATGTACATACAAATGTTTTATACATACCCATAACTATTATGGAACCATGATATTATGTTTCAATAATAAGTTTTTGTCATGTTTGGTATCATTATAAGCATATTACAATACAACTAGTAGATGTTATATTTATGCCACATACATGTAATTTTTTTGTATGTATACATGCATGTATACATGGTTATATCCATATATTCCATGCACTCTAAACGGTACACTTACAATATTATCTACAACATACAAACATGTATCCAAATTATAGAGTACCGGTGTGGTTAGAGTGATATGTTATATTTATGATTGTATAAATACAATCATGTATACATTATATGTGTATTTACAAAAATGTAAATACACAAACTAACATATATAAACCATAATACACATATGTCTATACATATATTGTGGTATTTGTACAAGCACTCAAAACGTATATTACCTACGGGACCATATACCATTTGTATAATTTTATAAACATAGATTATCTAATTACGGGATATTTAGATAAATGTATTATGAGCATGATACACTTAAAAAAATTACTTGACTTGCTCACAAGACAAATGTTTAACTACAAAAACATCAATTACACAAATGCATTTACAATATCCACATATATGTTTAAACATGAAACCAAAGATAACCATATAATCTCTAAAAGATCATATATGTTTATCATGTTTATGTAGCATCACCTATATCTGTGATTGTACAGATATAAATTGTCATATTTATACATACGATTATTATATATATTGTAAAGCAATAGGTTTGGTATATTAGATCATGATATTGTAGTCTTGTGAACAAGACATCATTACCTATTAAATTTATGTTACGATTACATTTAATCACATAACATGTTTGTATATCATGGGTATATGTTTAGACAAATAGTATCTATGACTGTTTTTGTAAGCATGTATTACAAATTGATATATTACTAGTTGTATTGTAATATGCTTATAATGATACTATGAGCGATTTATATATAATCATATTTATTTGTAGATCTATACATAGAGAGCGTAGGATTTAATGGTACTAGAGTGTTTAAACTATGTTATATAACCATACGATCTAAAATTAACCGTGTTATAACAGTTCAATAGTAAAAACTTCTAGTACGGGGTATGTATATAACCATTATTTCAAACAAATTGTACATTTGAGTCTATTCAAAACAGTCCTAATAAAAATAATATTTTATGTTATGGTTACCCATTGTCTATACAAATACACTACAATTATATAAATGGATTGTATACAATAACCTCCAAATAAAATTTACATATTATAAGTTGTTTATACGTAAACCACGGTATTATATAGGGGTATTTACTCAAATATGTTAATCAAAATCGTAAATTATAATATCATCGGGATTCAGATATTAAAACATATATGCCTTTCTTACCAAACCCAGGCAAAGCTGAGCATGTTTTGTGAACAAGGGAGTGATGCCTTTTTTGTAAGACAAAGGACCCAAACATGCACTCTAAAAAATTATTTAGATATGCACTCAAACTCCCCTTTTTGACTCAACCATTCCTAAATCATGGTTTTACGTTTGTCTAAATATAGATTGTGAGTTTGCAAGGTCACCTAAACAAGTTTGGAGTGCACTATTTAGAGATATATAAACAATTTTTGAGTGATTAAGTTATATTTTATATGTTATATAAACTAGAGTCTACAACAATATAGATATAAACTATCTGTGGTACATACATATTAAGTTAGTAAATTATACATGTTGGGTATTTAACACCCAACATGTATAAGTATAGGTTGTGAGTTTTATATTTGTTGTGCTAACCATACATATGTTATATAACCCACATGTAATGTTATATATAGTGCTACAACATTTAAATTGTATGTTTATACATATATATACATAATAAACACCTGTGATTATATGTACGTTAATCTTATCATGTTATTGTAAAAATAGATTTATGCACGCTTGTAGCATAAAATATGTATATAAAATATGACTATAAATATCCCGTGTTTGGTAGAGTGCGTAAATAGTATGTTTATATATGCACATATCCAAACTACGCGTAAAATTACATTATGTTTAGAGTGGGTAAATTGTAAATCCAAAACATGTAGTTTAGAGTGCGTTCCTACAAGGACTCTATTTAATCTAACCGTTTAGAGTATTTGGATGTGTTTAGATTAATGTATGCTATAATATGTGAGTGCTACATATCATCATGTCTTTAACGCATGTGTATGCACTAATATACAGTAACATATATATAGGTTATACAAATTTATCCAAACATATATAAGTGATATATAAAAATTATTTTGGTATATATATATACCCCGGTATATGGGTATTACATGTTTACGTACAATACACCATCAAAACTAAACATGTAGTAAAAAACATGTAGTCAAAAACCTCGTACGGGATTATGGATATATGGTGTATATAAAGATATATTTACACAAACTTAGTACAATTTATATGTAGCCTTGCTCACATGTTATGGTATCTATACCCCATACTATATCTCTATTATATTGTACAGTATCACCTTTTTGTATATGCACTCTATATATACATATACCCGTTACTATTGTTTATGTATATATATTTTTTGTAGAAAGGATCTGTTACCATATTGAAATGACATAGTATAATTTAGGCAAATTAACATATATTCACAATAGTATTGTACGTAAACATCAAATCCCCTTGCACTTTACCCATATTGGAGTGGTATAAATTTTAATGCCCATAAAATGTAAGAACATTTTAATTTGTAAATTTAAAGATCATATTAAATTGTTTTAAACCATGTTTGTAGAACTTACACGTAACCTATTGTACATACTATATGGTTTACATTTTATATTATACCACAACATATATACATTTTTTAATATACCCCGTTATGTCACGGGGTTTTATGTACTATTCCAAATAACTGTATAAATTAGGATAGAATTGAATATGGACGTTGTATGCACTCATCAATTTGGGAGTGCTCTAACCAAACATACAAACATGTATTGTTAAATCACAAACATACTACGGGCTTACTAAAGGAAAACAGATCCTTAGGTATGAATTTGAAGAAGATGAGTTTGAGAGTTTCAAAGAATCAGAGAAGAAAACATGGAGATTGTATCTCCCTTGATTTAGTGTATTATTCATGAGGAATACGTATACATAAATAGAAAAATAGAAACCTTAGTAGAACAGGAAAATCTGCAGCATAATCTCCTAAAAGAGACAAGAGCTTGATTGATACACACAGATAAGGGAAGGGAGAATTCTTCCCTTGATTTCAGCATGTATCCAGCGTCTCCGACCTTTCTAGAAGTCAACATAGGCTCCATGATCAGCCCATGGGCTGTTCCAATTAAGCTCCAGCCCATCGTAGTGTCTTCGGTCTTCTATTACGAGTTGGGCTTGTTCCTTCTCCTTCGTAGAACATGCTTCAACATTCCCCCTCAAGATTGGGTCGGGAATATTCACGACACCAATCTTGCGAAGAGAATTTTGAAACACTTTGTTATTGGATGCCTTTGTGAAAATATCCGCCAATTGGTCTTTGCTACTCGTGTATGTTGTGGTGATGATCTCGTGTGCAATCTTCTCTCGGATAAAATGACAGTCCACCTCTATGTGCTTGGTTCGCTCATGAAATACCGGGTTTTGAGCAATGTGCATGGCTGCATGACTATCGCAATGGAGAGTGACAGGTCGATCGGTCGAAACTCCAAGATCCGTAAGTAATGCTTTGAGCCATATAATTTCACATGTTGTATTAGCCATAGCTCTGTACTCCGCTTCAGCACTTGATCGCACTACTACCGGCTGCTTCTTGCTTTTCCAAGTCACTAGATTGCCTCCAACGAAGGTGCAATAACCCGTCGTTGATTTGCGATCTATCTTATCGCTCGCCCAATCTGCATCACAATAGGCCACCACCTCGGTATGATTGTTCTTGCTCATCCAAATGCCTTTCTCCGGAGTGCCTTTGAGGTATCTTAGAATACGTTCGACCATTCGCCAATGATGTATAGTCGGCGCATGTATCCATTGGCTTACCTGTTTCACGGCGAAACACAAATCAGGACGAGTAATTGTAAGATAAATGAGTTTACCTACAACGCGACGATATCTTTCTGCATCGTCATATAATTCCCCCTCGCGTTGTTCCTTATAATTCTCCTCTAAGGGTTTGTTTGCAGGTTTGGCTCCGAGTTTTCCTGTGTCTAGAAGAAGATCAAGGATATATTTCCTTTGAGAAAGAAATAATCCGTCAGAAGACCGAATTACTTCAATGCCAAGAAAGTATTTTAATTCTCCAAGATCTTTAATATCAAACGTGGCTTGCAAGAAACTCTTAGTATCGGCAATCCCGATATCATTATCACCAGTAATAATAATGTCATCAACGTAAACAAGGATAACGATAATACCCGATCCATCTTTCTTAGTAAAGAGAGAGTGATCTGATTCGCTTCGTGTGAAAGCATGTGATAGAAGGGCCGTGTGAAGTTTGGAATACCAAGCTCGGGGAGACTGTTTAAGTCCGTAAATGGACTTGTGAAGTTTGCAGACTTTATGAGGCCCGAGTTGCTCACGATATCCATGTTGGGTTTTAGGCTACAGATTCCTAGCATGCGATCATATCGATCTAGGGTTTGGTTTACTAGGTTTCATGCAGCGGAAGGATAATCTAAACCTAGTCAAACGTCACACGCAACCAAAATCATCCGTAAAACCCCGACAGATCGTGTATATCACCGTAGGAATCGAATACTTACCTCTTTCCTGAAGATCTGAAAGTAGCGATCGATCCAGGGCCTGTTTTAATCACCAAACTCTGGGAGACACTTTCAGGCCACGAAATCTAGGGTTTCACCCTAATTCGATGCGCCATCAAGCCGTCTACTTCCTGAAACTCATCCATGCATCAAATAATATTCATAATATCATAAACATGCATAGATCAGGCCTATCATGCAATTCTAACCATTAAAATCATGTAGGCAAGCAACAAGGTCCGAGTCAAAACTGGCTTGGTCCGAGTCAGAAGTCTGTAAGGCCTCTGTTCATTTTGGTTCGTTCTGACTCGGTGGAGTCAACACTTGACTCTGTCCGAGTCAAAACTCTGATCTGTCGTTTCAGGCCACGAAATCTAGGGTTTCACCCTAATTCGATGCGCCATCAAGCCGTCTACTTCCTGAAACTCATCCATGCATCAAATAATATTCATAATATCATAAACATGCATAGATCAGGCCTATCATGCAATTCTAACCATTAAAATCATGTAGGCAAGCAACAAGCACGGCGATATACATTGATTGAACTGACTTGAATTCAGTCAAGATTTCATTGTGTTCAAGTCACATATACCTCATGAAATCTCAAGCTATTACCGCCCATTAGTAGAGCAACTGTCAAGGCCTCGATCGTCATGGTTACGGGTCATGCCCTAGCTGAGCGTGCCTGATTATCTTGGTGAGGCAGTATGGAGAAATCGTGATTCTCATAGCTCAAATATGGTTGAGCTTGAATTGGGTTATCAAGTCGGACTTGGAACTGATGGTAAGGATGGGATGAGGAACATGCAATGATAGCGTATCACTATCCCATAC
>NW_010965488.1:83728-86281 GCF_000463585.1 Tarenaya hassleriana
CATTAGTAGAGCAATTGTCAAGGCCTCGATCGTCATGGTTACGGGTCATGCCCTAGCTGAGCGTGCCTGATTATCTTGGTGAGGCAGTATGGAGAAATCGTGATTCTCATAGCTTGAATATGGTTGAGCTTGAATTGGGTTATCAAGTCGGACTTGGACCTGATGGTAAGGATGGGATGAGGAACATGCAGTGATAGCGTATCACTATCCCATACTCATCTAGGAATCACATAGGATGTGATTGACAATGTGTTGTCTACCTAAATAGCATGTTTTTTGAGCGTCATGCCCTAGCTGACTCAAAAGCATGTGAAATATGGATCCTAGCTCACTTAGAAACTCATTGAGGGTGTTTTTCTTAGTGGGAGCCTGTCATATTGCATCTATTGTCTGTGTTAGTATGTGTACTAAGCGACTTGCATGTTTTATGTCTTTTGTTTTG
The DNA here is from genome assembly GCF_000463585.1 of Tarenaya hassleriana. Lineage (NCBI taxonomy): Eukaryota > Viridiplantae > Streptophyta > Magnoliopsida > Brassicales > Cleomaceae > Tarenaya > Tarenaya hassleriana. The sequence continues at coordinate 84,171 of NW_010965488.1, forward strand.
TCTTTTTCTGTAGAATATGACTGCTGCAGGTAATCTGGCTAATCTCTCCATGCGATCCATCCTGGATCGGGAGAGACTCACTGGTGGAAACTTTCTCGACTGGTACCGCAACCTGAGAATTGTTCTCAGGCATGAGCGGAAGCTCTACGTGCTGGAAGAAGCCGTTCCAGAGGATGAACCAGCGGCCAATGCGCCCAGGGCTGTCAGAGATGCTTACCATAAGCACATCAATGACAACCTGGACGTGACCTGTCTGATGCTCGGATCTATGTCGGCTGAGTTGCAGAAACAACTCGAAGGAACTGATGCCTTCGAGATGATCGAGCATCTCAGGACTATGTTCGAGGAACAGGCAAGGGTCGAACGATTTAACGTCCTTAAGAACCTGGTCAACTGTAAGATGACCAATGGTTCACCCGTGAGTACTCATATCCTCAAGATGAAGGGTTATCTAGAGGATCTTGACAGACTAGGGTTGGAGGTTAGTCGTGAGTTGGCAGTAGACCTAGTTCTCCAATCCCTGCCGCATAGTTTTGACCAGTTTGTCATGAACTATAACATGCACGGGATGGAGAAGGACTTGACCGAACTACATGGGATGTTGCGATCGGCCGAGCAGAACATCAAAGTCGAGAAGAATGTCCTAATGGTTGGAAAGAGTTCCAACAAGAGGAAGCGTTCCAAGGGCGTGAAAGGCAAAGGCAAAACGACAAGTGTTGCCGCCGAGCCTAAGCCGAAGGCCGAGAAGGGAGAGTGCCATTTCTGCCATGCCATCGGGCATTGGCGCAGAAACTGCAAACTCTACCTGGAAGATCAGAAGAAGAAGAAGCTTGCGGAAGCTTCATCTTCGGGTATCTTTGTTATAGAGGCTAACTTGTTTACTTCTACATCATGGGTATTAGATACCGTATGTGCCTCACACATTTGTGGAAATGTGTAAGGACTTCGAGGAAGTAGACAATTGGTGAAGGGAGAAGTAGATCTCCGTGTCGGGAATGGAGCAAAAGTTGCTGCGTTGACTGTCGGGGTTTATGATCTTACTTTACCTTCTGGACTTGTGTTAGAACTACATGATTGTTATTTTGTACCTGCCATTAGCAGGAATATTATTTCAATTTCATGTTTGGATTCTGATGGTTTTCGTTTTGTTATTGAGAACAAAACTTTATCTATTTATAGAGGTGCTTTATTTTATGGTAATGGTTACCTATTTAATGGCCTTTATATTTTGGATGATAAACCATCTGGACACAATTCGATCTATAACATTAGTACCAAGCGGTTTAAGCCGAACGACTTAAACCCGACCTATCTCTGGCATTGTCGACTTGGTCACATCAATGAGAAACGCATTGCGAAGCTTCATTCTGATGGACTTCTTGATTCTTTTGATTATGAATCAATTGAGTCATGCGATTCTTGTTTGATGGGCAAGATGACAAAATCTCCTTTTACTAGAAAAGGAGAACGGGCTACGGAGTTGCTAGAACTCATACATAGTGATGTGTGCGGTCCTATGAGCTCGCCCGCTAGAGGGGGTTATCTGTATTTCGTTACGTTTACTGATGATTTCAGTAGGTACGGTTATGTCTACTTGATGAGACATAAGTCTGAAACGCTTGAATTGTTCAAGAATTTCAGAAACGAGGTACAGAACCAACTTGGCAAGACGATCAAGTTGCTTCGATCTGATCGAGGTGGCGAGTATATGAGCCAAGAGTTCACTGACTATCTGGCAGATTGTGGGATTAGGATTTAGGAAGATCGACCTGACTCATCATAGACCGTACCATATCCAATAAGGTTCGGTTCCTCCTCTCGGAAACGCCATTCCACTGTGGCGTTCCAGGTGGAGTCAGCTGTGAGACAATCCCACAATCTGCCAGATAGTCAGTGAACTCTTGGCTCATATACTCGCCACCTCGATCAGATCGAAGCAACTTGATCGTCTTGCCAAGTTGGTTTGATAAATGCATATTTGTGGGTTACCCTAAGGAAACTAAAGGGTACTGGTTCTACAACCCATCTGAGAACAAAGTGTTTGTTGCTCGGAATGGATCTTTCTTGGAGAGAGAGTTCATCTCCAAGAGAGTCAGTGGGAGTAGAATAGA
>NW_010965488.1:88415-88632 GCF_000463585.1 Tarenaya hassleriana
CATCCATGCATCAAATAATATTCATAATATCATAAACATGCATAGATCAGGCCTATCATGCAATTCTAACCATTAAAATCATGTAGGCAAGCAACAAGCACGGCGATATACAGAGAACCAGGCTCTGATACCACGTAAAACCCCGACAGATCGTGTATATCACCGTAGGAATCGAATACTTACCTCTTTCCTGAAGATCTGAAAGTAGCGATCGATC
>NW_010965488.1:88885-93845 GCF_000463585.1 Tarenaya hassleriana
AAACACTTTCTGGGCTTCGACTTGCATGGAACTGACTCGGTCCGAGTCAAATACTGACTCGGTCCGAGTCAGAAGGCTGAAAACGTCCTGACACTCTGATTTGATCCGAAAACGGTTTTTCCGACCAAATCCAAGTCTTCCTTTCTGAAACTTCACATATAAGTCCATCCCTAATGGTGTGTGACCCTGTAGGCCCATTCGCAGTGGCAGCAGCCTCGAGAACCATTCCCGATCTACAAGTCATGGTTAGCCTCTAGCAAGACGCCATGACCACCCACGTTGAATTGAGTTAGAGGTGATCTAACCAAGGCAATAACAGCTCGAGTTCTGATCCTTTATCTCACGATATCATGTGTTGAACAAGGGCATGGTTTGAGCCACCCTTCAAGTTCAACCGCTTTCTCGTCTTGGCAAATCGACTAATAAAATAGATGCAACTTCATCTATAGCGTGGCCACGCATTTTCATAGTCCGACTTCCACGAGAGGGCCCAGCGATATCTCTCCTATTGAGGAGGTGATAAGTCCCATATTGCATGTCTATTATCTCCATATGATTCGTGAACGTATCTGATCAACGCCGTTATGATCATCCGGTTAAAGACGACGTTTGACGCAGTCAAGACACGCAACTCCTCATATCAGATACTCTAGACATCTCAGGTCTGAGGATCCAAGAACGAACCGCTGTATGAGATTCAAGTCATGACTCTGTCCATGTGACAATCTCATGCGGGTCAACCAGTCACTCGTTCACAACGAGTACCCATGATTGTGATATGCATCCAATGCATCAATCACACCTCATGCTAGTCTTAATTCATCATTGTTCCCACAATGATAACTGACCAGGGAGTTTAGAATCATTCTATAATGATTCAAGGATGCCGAAATATAACAAACATGCCAATCATATAACGGGAATGTAATGCATTCATAAACCAATGAATCAATACAAAGTCAAAATGTCATATCACGGATCATCCTAGAGCATTACAACCAACAATCCAGGTGGGGGAAGCATGTAAATTTCTTCCGCTAGATCTCCTTGGAGAAATGCGTTTTTCACGTCCATCTGCCACAAATTCCAACCAAAGTTAGTTGCTAGAGATAAGACAACACGAACCGTGGGAAGCTTTGCAACCGGAGCAAAAGTTTCGGTATAATCTTCGCCGTATGTCTGCGTGTATCCCTGAGCAACTAGGCGAGCTTTGTAACGTTCAACTTCACCATCACTGCGATACTTGATTTTATATACCCATTTGCTCCCGATCGCTTGTTTGTCGTTAGGCAATTCTACAATGGACCACGTTTGATTCTTCTCGAGAGCAGCTAATTCATCGGCCATGGCTGATTCCCAGACAGGAACATTCTGTGCTTGTCGATACGTGCTTGGTTCCCTCTGTTTATCAAGCTGACTTAGAAACAGATTTTCGTTAGAGACAAAATTGGTGGAAGAACAATAATTCTGAATCGGATAAGCAATAGCATGACCATTAAAATAAAACCGTTTGGATATATAATCCGATGAGGTTGGATTATCCTGTCGAAGCTTAATACGACTGCTTCTTCGAAGCCCAGCATCACCGAGAATGCTCCCAAGAGGTGCTACATCAGGTTCTATATGTGTAGGAGAGTCGGATTGATTCCCCCTGTTGTGAGCACTATCATCCGAAGTGTTCTCCCTGTCGTCGGGTCGACAATCCGCCACAATGCCTTCGAAGGATGGTAGAGGAGTGTCAGCATGCTCAGACATGGAGGAAGGCTCAGGGCTGCTGGATGCGACAGAGGAGGAGGATCGATGAGAATCCCCTGCATCTTGTGTAAGAATGTCATTACTATTAAAAAAAGAAGGAAGAGAAGATAGAGAACTCCCTGGTGGTGCAGTTTGAGGAGTAGGCTGCTTTGAACCAATGGTGGAGTTATAGTCCAACGCCACTTGTAATATACGATTAAGCATGTCTTTATAATTTATGATTTCTGGAGTCAAAGGTTGAAGCTCTTCAATAGGCTGTTTTGAGAAGTAAGACTTGTCTTCTTCAAATATGACGTCACGAGAAACTTGGACACGGCGAGTAATAGGATTATAGCATTTGTACCCTTTTTGCTCTGTGGAATAACCGATGAACACACACTTCGTACTCTTCGGTTGGAGTTTATGCCGATAACTATCTGGAATTTTAGCATAACAAACACATCCAAAGACACGTAGATAATCAATAGAGGCTTTTTGATTGTTTAATACCTCAAAAGGAGTCTTATCTTTAAGAACTCGTGTAGGAAGCCGATTGATTAAGAACGTGGCTGTGGTGACAGCATCACCCCAAAAAGAGATAGGAACGTTGCGGTGGAACAACAAGGTTCGTGCTACTTCTAACAAGTGTCGATTTTTACGCTCAGCCACCCCGTTTTGTTGAGGCGTATGTGGGCAAGAGGTCTGGTGTAGGATGCCGTGAAGCCGGAGGTACTCCTTGAATCGGTTGCTCGTGTATTCTCCTCCGTTGTCAGATCTGAGACACTTAATCTTGGCATCATAATGGTTAGATATATAAGCATGAAAGTTTTTGAATGCCATAAAAACATCAGCCTTAGAACTTAGAAGCGTGATCCAAGTGTATTTCGAGGTTTCGGCAATGAAAGTGATAAAATATTTGTGCTTATCACGAGATAAACATGGAGCCGTCCAGACATCCGAATGAACTAATTCAAAACACTTCTCATAAACCGTTTGAGAGGTAGGAAAAACAGAATGACAATGCTTGCCCAAAACGCAAGCTTCACAAACATTGTTTCCATACACGATATGCGGAAGCAACTTATTTAAAGCTTTAGAGTGAGGATGCCCTAGTCTAGCATGCCATAATGTATTGAAGGCGTGTTCAGAAACGCTTGGTGATTGATCAAGTATGTAGAGATTGTCCTGGAGAACTCCTTTCCCCAAAATCTGCTTTGTCTTAGTATCCTGAAAACACACACCATTAGCATCGAAAATAACCGACCAATCCAAATCTTGCGTGAGTTTAGGAACTGGAAGGAGATTTGTTTTAAAATCAGGGACATATAAAGCAGTAAGGAGTCGATTAAACAACTCAATGGTGCCTTGTCCTTTAATCGGAATGGATTTACCATCGGCCACCGAGACAGAACCGAAATGTCTTTTGAGATCTTTGAACCATTTGGAGTTTGAAAACATGTGGTTCGTAGCCCCAGAATCGACAATGAGAGAGTTGAGAGATACATTACCGTTGTCTTTACTCACGGATTGAAGTGCTTGTATAAGAGCATCCACACTATCTTGTGTGAGAAAAGCATTCGATTTGGAGCGAGGGTCTGAGCTGCGGAATTTGTGTGGTTTGAGGTGCGGGTGTAATATCCAGCACTTGTTTTTATCATGTCCTGTACGCTTGCAGTGTTCACAGATCACGATTTTCCTGTCTCGGAATTGTTTGTGAGCCATGTTGGCAGTGTCAGAACTTGGTGCACCAAAGCTTGATGAGGGGATTTTGTTGGCGAGGTGGGCAATGTCGAGTGATCCTTGAAACAAGTTACGACTCCCCTCTTCTCTTTGGATAAGCATACAGACTTCATCCATCGATGGAAGTTTGCTCTGCCTCAAGACATGGTAAACAAGATCTCCATAAGTACCATCTAAACAGGATAAGACAGAAAATACCTTGTCCTGCTCCTGTCTTTCGGCTATGATTGTTGCATCAGTTGTGTAAGGGCGAAGTTGTTCGTACTCAGCCCATAAACTACTGATTTCCCCAAGACACGCATCAAACGCTCTGCCATTTTGTTGAATTGCGAACAACGCCTTCTTGATCTCGTAGATTCGACTCATGTTCGACAGATTCCCGTAGACCAGTTTCAGCTTATCCCATAGAGTTTTTGTTGTTTCACAGTGGACATAGTTGTTAAGTATGTGGGGGGCTAGAGAGCTCTGAAGGATTGCGAGAGCTTGCTGGTCTTCTTGGACCCATTTACTTTCTGTAGGATCAGATGGAAGTGTGGTTGTTGTTGCTGTAGCCGCTGCAGTTGGTTGATCTGCATCGGACAATTCTTCCGCAGGAGTTTGAGGCGTCGCTGATGGTGCTGTAATAGCTGGATCTTGTTCTCGGAGTACATGACTCCATAGTCCACGTCCAACAAGAGTTGTTCTTGCTGCGTTAGACCAAATGAGATAATTTTTTCCAGTAAGAACAATGGGAATTATCTTTGGGAGTGAGGAATCCATTGGATCTGATTCAAGAAACAAAGGATCAGGAAAAAAATGCCCTAGGGCTCTGATACCATAAAGGAAAACAGATCCTTAGGTATGAATTTGAAGAAGATGAGTTTGAGAGTTTCAAAGAATCAGAGAAGAAAACATGGAGATTGTATCTCCCTTGATTTAGTGTATTATTCATGAGGAATACGTATACATAAATAGAAAAATAGAAACCTTAGTAGAACAGGAAAATCTGCAGCATAATCTCCTAAAAGAGACAAGAGCTTGATTGATACACACAGATAAGGGAAGGGAGAATTCTTCCCTTGATTTCAGCATGTATCCAGCGTCTCCGACCTTTCTAGAAGTCAACATAGGCTCCATGATCAGCCCATGGACTGTTCCAATTAAGCTCCAGCCCATCGTAGTGTCTTCGGTCTTCTATTACGAGTTGGGCTTGTTCCTTCTCCTTTGTAGAACATGCTTCTGTTGAAATAGGAAAATGAATATGTGATTGAAGAAAATATTGATTTTAAGATATGATTAGAAATAATAATGGACATAATATTATATCAAATATTGTGTATCGATCTTATTTATTTCTATTTCCTTTTTATTTCGTCTTATAGTTTTCCTATAAATATTTGAGTCATTTTCATTGTAATTCAATTAGAAGAAGAAGAGATGTAGCAATAAAAGTAATTATGTTCCTTTCTATTTGTCTTATTTTATTTCCGCATTTTATTTTTCTACA
>NW_010965488.1:94049-103656 GCF_000463585.1 Tarenaya hassleriana
AATTTGAAAATGGGTAATACTCTTTAAAAGAACTAAATTTGGTGTTTATGGATTTTTCAAAAGACAATGAAAATATCTATGAGTTTTTATCACATTATCTTTTCAAGATTGATTTTTGCATTCTTTCAAAATCAATCTTGAGGGGGAATGTTGAAATAGAAAAATGAATATGTGATTGAAGGAAATATTGATTTTAAGATATGATTAGAAATAATAATGGACATAATATTATATCAAATATTGTGTATCGATCTTATTTATTTCTATTTCCTTTTTATTTCGTCTTATAATTTTTCTATAAATATTTGAGTCATTTTCATTGTAATTCAATAAGAAGAAGAAGAGATGTAGCAATAAAAGTAATTATGTTCCTTTCTATTTGTCTTATTTTATTTCCGCATTTTATTTTTTCTATAGCTTCAACACTTACCCCGTACAATAAACACTCTAAAACCCACAGATAGGATTTATATAACTTAAAAAATATATTGTTATGTAATCACAATTATCCTATACATGTAATTGTAATATTTATGATCTATTACACATAAAACTATTATTTATCTAAATATCGGGGTATTACCACAAACCATGGGTACATGTACTGCTTATTTATAATCCTTTTTGCATATTATACAGTACCAACGGCATACTGTATAACTCTATTTATGTAAAATTATTGTATAATAACTACACATATAAACGTATATGTAGGATCCGTACATATGTACTTTTATAATATAAGTACTATTATATATGTTTATTATGTTTTATATAGTTATGTGTATATTCTACAAGGTTTAGAGTGCATAAATTTTGTAACCAGTTTGTAGCATCACATGATTATTTACATCTGAAAGATGTAACATATAGTCATTTTATGTTTTATTAACCTAAAATAGTTAGGTACCCATACATGACGGAGTGTACTACAAAAAGATATCGTATAATTTGTTACATATGATCATGTATTCCAAAATTTGTCCCTGGTTTGGTCAAACATGTGCGATTTATATTCAGCATACTCGTTAGACATAACAAATTTCACAGATAGTTTATAACTTTGGATACACGCTTTCACGGTTAGTGATGCTACAATCGTAAAACCATGCCTTGCTCACAAGACAAAGGACTCAAACTCCCCTTTTTGACTCAACCATGCGCTCTAAATTTCTCAAACATTACAAAAAAGACCACTCCAAAAGCATAATGTAAATTATGAGGATAGGGAAAACACAAATGCACAAGAAGACAATTCCGCAAACATATTCACGTGAAAATGTAAGATGGGGTCACGTGCTGCGCTTCTCTTACCTCTGATTTTCAGTACGTATGCAAAATATATGGGTTTAAACTCATATATTTTGAGCGTAGACAAAATGTAACGTATGATTACTAAATAATTTTACTATATACACATAGGTAATTATTAATACATTTGTAGCTACATAAAAATGTAACAATTATTAGGTTACACACCTAATATACGTAATACATAAGGTATATAGAACTAAGTAATATACCTTTTGTACTAACCGGTACGGTATGTTTATAATTAAAATGTCTGTGTCACGTAATATATAGCCCCCATATGTATTCTATATTGTTACTAGAATACATACGATTTTCAATTTACGCATAAAACACACTGTTTTATAATAATGTACATACATATAAATCATACAGTGTTTAGACATCAAATTAGTATAATCGTGGTATTCACAGATTTAACAGGTTTGTTATCCACATAAACTACAATAAAGACATATTTGTTTAACATGGTTTTATGTTTGTAGCATCACTAACCGTGAAAGCGTGGCCTAAACTAAAGAATTTAAGATTAACAAAGCTTGAACAGATGAAAGGATCGAAGATGGAAGAAGAGATGTTCGTAAAAAAAAACAACCCAAGAAACTTATTTCCTTTTCTCTGATATATTTTACAAAAGGCAGTACACATAATATAGGCTATTCCTAGACTACAGAAAAGGTAAATACGTTATGAGGATATTTGATAATAACAACAAAAGGAAGTTTGTCATTTTCCCAGAACCAATCAAGACATGATGTGTCTGGAGGATCTTCACACGTATCAGAATGTCTTCCTTCAAACCTTCTTGTTGCTCCAGAGACTTTGTTAGGTTGAGTGTTACTCAAGAAAGCCGTGTTATCTTTCTCCGATTCGGTTTGCTGAGTTTTTCGGATATGTAGCTCGGTTCGTTGGTCCTCAACATTCCCCCTCAAGATTGGTCGGCGATATTCGGTAAGACCAATCTTGAAGAGTACTTTGTTTAGAACGAATGAACTAGTCGCCTTCGTGAAAATGTCGGCGAGTTGATCATGGCTTCGAGTGTACATTGGAGATATAGTACCATTGGTGATCTTTTCTCTAATAAAGTGGCAGTCAACTTCAATGTGCTTCGTCTTTTCGTGGAATACGGAGTTGGCTGCTATATGAAGCGCTGCTTGGTTGTCGCAGTGGAGTGGAATCGGGTTCGGTGAATCAATTCCGAGGTCATGCAAGAGTTGTTTCAGCCATATGATCTCGCTCGTTGTGTTCGCCATAGCTCGATATTCGGCTTCCGCACTTGACCTTGCAACCACAGTTTGCTTCTTACTTTTCCAAGTGACCAGGTTCCCTCCGACGAATGTGCAATATCTAGTTGTGGACTTCCGATCCGTCCTATCTCCTGCCCAATCCGCATCGCAGTACCCAATGATCTCCGAATGGTTGTTGTTCCTCATCCATAAGCCTTTGTTTGGTGTTCCTTTCAAGTATTTTAGTATCCGATCCACCATTTGCCAATGAGTTGTGGTTGGTGCGTGCATCCATTGACTTACCTGGTGCACAACAAAACTTAAGTCAGGACGAGTAATTGTCAAATAAATAAGCTTACCTACAACGCGACGATATTGCTCTGGATGCTCAAGTAATTCCCCCTCGCGTTGATCCTTGAAATGCTCCTCGATGGGTGTACGAACGGGTTTGGCTCCTAGCTTCCCTGTCTCACTGAGTAAATCAAGAACATACTTGCATTGTGAAAGGAAAATATCATGTGAATCGCGAGTAACTTCAATGCCAAGAAAGTATTGAAGTGGGCCTAGGTCTTTAATATCAAAAACCCGATGCAAATATGCTTTCGTATCCTGTATACCACACAAGTCACTTCTGGTAAGAATTATGTCGTCAACATAAACCAAGAGAACAATGTTACCGGTGGTGGATTGATGGATGAATAATGAGTGATCGGAATGGGTACGGGTGAAGCCGCGAGCAACAAGGGCGTCATGTAATTTGTGATACCACGCACGCGGAGATTGTTTCAACCCGTAAATGGCCTTATTGAGTCGACATACACGGTTGTCACTCGTGTAACCCGGTGGTGGTTCCAAAAATATTTCCTCTTCGAGATCTCCCTGTAGGAATGCATTCTTAACATCTAGCTGCCACAAAGACCAAGAGAAATTAGCGGCAAGAGAAAGAATGACACGGAGAGATGGAATTTTAGCAACGGGAGCAAAGGTGTCGGTATAATCTTCCTCGTATTTTTGAGTGAAGCCCTTGGCCACGAGATGGGCTTTGTAACGTTCTACTTCACCATTGCTCTTATACTTTATCTTGTACACCCATTTAGAACCGATTGTTTTCTTATCGGTTGGTAAATCAGTGAGAGACCATGTGTTGTTTCGTTCAAGAGCGGCAACTTCCTCTTGCATGGCTTGAACCCATACTGGAGAGTTTTTGGCTTCGTCATAACATGTCGGCTCAGATTCCTGTGTGATGACACTTAAAAAAGATTGTGCATGAGGTGGAAAACCAAATAAAGAAGCAAAAGAATTAATAGGGTGGACCACATGTGCTAGTTTGCTCTCTGCATTGGAAAGGATTTTCCACGTTGGTTTTCTCTCCCTTGCTCCACGACGTAAAGTAGGAGGTGATGATGTAGAAGAGAGCTCGTTGGGATTTGGGGTTGACGTCGAGTCTGGAATGTCGGTTTCAGGTGGTAAAGACACAGAGGACAATGGCGGGGGAACACGGGCCAATGGAGTGTGTCGCGAATTTTCCTCCTGAAGCGGGGGAACTAAAGCTGTACCTGCATCGTTAGTGAGTCTAAAGGGAGAAGAGGATAAAGGAGATGAAATATACAGATTACCACCACTCGTCGTAGGTGTAGATGCATCGTGACCAGCGGGAGAAGTGGAAACCGGTGAAGAAATGTCGTGACCAGCCGAACAGGGAAGCGATGGTTCGCATGAGGTTGTGGAATCTAGCTGGAGGCCAAGACGCTGATAGGATTGCAGCAGCTGCTCGGGATAAGGGTCACGATCGGTACCTTGCTCAACAAGCAGATCAAATTCCTTCCAAGTTGTGGGTTCGAAGAAACCGATGTTTTCTTCGAATTTTACATCTCGGGAAGTATAGAGGCGCTTGGTTTGGGGATGATAACATACATACCCTTTTTGGTCTGATGGGTAGCCCAAGAATATGCAACGTACACTCTTCGGTTGGAGTTTATTTCGATTTCCTTCATCAATGTGAACAAAACGCACGCATCCAAATACGCGTAAATGATCAAAAATTTCTTTGCGAGAATGAAGTACCTCAAACGGTGAGCAATCATCAAGGACTTGGGTGGGTAAACGATTGATGAGGTAACATGCCGTCTTCACCGCATCACTCCAAAATTTTATCGGTACATTGCGGTGATAGAGGAGGGTTCTAACTACTTCCATTAAGTGTCGGTTTTTGCGCTCCGCTACGCTATTTTGTTGCGGGGTGTTTGGGCATGAACGTTGGTGAACTATGCCTTGGGAATCAAGAAAAGCCCGAAATCGATGGCTCGTGTATTCTCCGCCATTATCTGTGCGAAGACATTTTATCTTGGTACCGAATTGGTTAGTAACAAACGCGGAAAAAATTGTAAATATATCAAACACGTCACTTTTATTTTTCATCATGTATAGCCAAGTATATTTTGTTTTCTCATCAATAAAAGTGACGAAATATTTAAAATTCTCGCGTGAATAAATTGGAGAAGTCCAAACATCAGAATGAACCAAATCAAATGCATTATCATAAACTGTCTTTGAAATAGGAAAAACCGAGCGACAATGTTTACCAAGCACACAAGCCTCACAAAAATCATGATCAACATCACCCTTGGTGTTTGGAACAAGTAGTCGAAGGACTTTCTTATGAGGATGCCCTAGTCTAGCATGCCATAACGAATGTGAAACATGAAACATAGAATGGGAAAAACAATGCAAATCTTCAACAAAGTAGAGGTTGCCATGCTTTATGCCTTTGCCAAACGTAGTGTCCGTCTTAGTATCCTGAAAAAATACTCCATTAGAATCAAAGATAACTTGACAACCGGTGTCATGAACAAGCTTAGAAATAGATAATAAATTAGTGCTAAACTCAGGGACGTACAATGCCGAAAACTCCTTACCAAACACTCTAACCAAACCATGGCCTTTAATAGAAACATACTCACCATTTGCAACCGTTACCATACCGTATGATTTAACAAGTTTAGAGAACAGGTTTTTATCACGAAACATATGTGTGATGGCGCCGGAATCGATCACAATATGAGGTAAAGAGAGATTAGAAAAGTTACCGCTTTCTTTGTCTTTCAAGGAAAGAACAAACTGTTTGAACTCGTCTTGTGTGAAGGAAATGGTGTTGCCGGCACTCATCGCGGCACCTTTAGAAGAGGAAGCATCTTTGTACCGATTTGGCTTAAGATGAGGATGGAGAATCCAACATCGCTCTGTAGTATGTCCAGCCTTCTTGCAATGATCACACATGGGCGGATGTTTTTCCTTTGACGCCGAAGCGATCGGCAAATGTCGGTGAGTGAGATGCGCCATTTCAAGTGGACCTGCAAGTAAGTTTCGGCCACTCTCCTCTCTTTGTATCAGCATACATACCTCGGCGAATGTCGGTAACTTGGTTTGACGCAAGACATGATAGACCAGGTTGTTGTACGATGCGTCGAGAGTGAGAAGCAAGCCAAACACCTTGTCTTCCTCGGAGCGTTCCATAGCGACCTTGAGATCCACAGAGGCAGGACGGATCTCCTCAAGTTCGGTCCAAAGAGCCGTATAAGTGCCTTGAACCTTGTTAAATTGCTGTCCTTATTGTTGCAACTGTGATAGTTTCTTTTTTATTTCATAAATACGGCATATGTTTGAGAGATTACCGTAAACAGATTTGAGTGCGTCCCATAAGGCTTTCGCAGATTCAAAAGCAATGAAGGATTGGAGAACGTTATGATCGAGTGAACCTTGCAAAAGGACCAAGGCAATTTGATCATCTTGGTACCACTTTGCTTTCTCCTCGGTAGTGCCAGTAAGTCGTGGGTGTGGTTGTTGTCCGACTGCGGGAGCCACTCCTTCGGCCTCAAGCTGTGGAGGGGGAGCAGAACCTTCGGCATCGGTGATATGATTCCACAATCCCTTGCTACTAAGAGTAGCTTTGGCCGCCTTCGACAATAAAAGTAGTTTTCCCCATTTAGGTTATCGGAATCGGTTTGTTCTCCATGACGAAGCTGTGGAAAAATTGGTCGTTGAAGAACACAAAGAGAAAGGTGAAATTCGAATAAAAAACGGAAGAGATCACCAGACTCTGATACCATAAAGAATTTAAGATTAACAAAGCTTGAACAGAGGAAAGGATCGAAGATGGAAGAAGAGATGTTCGTCAAAAAAAACAACCCAAGAAACTTATTTCCTTTTCTTTGATATATTTTACAAAAGGCAGTACACATAATATAGGCTATTCCTAGACTACAGAAAAGGTAAATACGTGATGAGGATATTTGATAATAACAACAAAAGGAAGTTTGTCATTTTCCCAGAATCAATCAAGGCATGATGTGTCTGGAGGATCTTCACACGTATCAGAATGTCTTCCTTCAAACCTTCTTGTTGCTCCAGAGACTTTGTTAGGTTGAGTGTTACTCAAGAAAGCCGTGTTATCTTTCTCCGATTCGGTTTGCTGAGTTTTTCGGATATGTAGCTCGGTTCCTCAACATAAACATATTGTAGAGATGGTTTATGATGTCTAAAACATGTTCGGACTATCCTTTCACGGTTAGTGATGCTACAAAAGGAAGTGTTCTAAAACATGTTTGGAGCGCATGTTTCACATATATATGTGTATATCACAAACTACGTCCATGTTATGTAATACCCTTCCGCAAAACATCTACGGGTTTTAGGCACATACCATACATGGGTATCCGTAGAGACATATATAGCCCCCATATATCATCAAATTATAACGGGGTGCAAGGATTTACATGGCATATTTACGTATATCATATTACGGCACCTAATTATGTATACCATATTACAATTAATATGGGATCCAACATATTTATACATACACCTATAAACATGTTTGACGTGTTTTGGTACATCATATGATAAGTGCCATAACATGAATTGTAGTTTGCATAATAAACATACTATTTACATGTTTTAACATAATTAGAGAGATACTATGATTGTAACAAATACATATACAAATAGTATCTTTTTGTACATCCATAAACATGGACTTTTTAATGTTTATACATACCCATACCATTGTGCATTATTTATAACTAGACATATATCTAGTTATACGTTTTTGGATTTACAATTTTGTATACGCTTGATATAAGTTTGTGTAAATATATTTATAAGCATATTACAATATAACATGTTTTTATGTATATGTCATATTAAACATATATACATAAAATCGAGGTGTTTGGTAAGTGTAGTTTGGATGCTACAACATAATATGGTATACACATATATGGTACTATATATGTATACCAAGTAAATCGTAATACATGAATATAATATCTATTACTCAGTCAATTTTAGTATGTTAGATATGTACCGGGGACAAAATTGATTAAACATGTCTAAAACTATATAATGTTATATAACGTTTTATAAACTCCCTCTACGAGTGTATACTATATGATAAAACACATGATATGTATAAAACGGTAATTTATAAATCGTACGGGGTATACATCGATACCCCATATCTATATTGTAATACATTGTGACTTTTTGACTCAACCATTCGGAGAAATACTGTATTTACCATATAATATAACAAAATGGCAACAATTGGTAATAATTTATATATAGAGCAGGGCATCAAAACAATCGTAGCCCTATCCACAGATAGTATGTACATACAACATTATACATATCATCAGGGTGCAATATGGGTAAAGATCACATGTACAATATCTATAACTGATGTTTACCCATATTAATATGACATTTTATATAAATTATTACCATATATAGGGCATCGAAACATAAATATGATATCATACCATTTATCTAAACGGTAGCAGTATTATATATGTATGGGATAAAAATCGCAAATTTTTATCACGAAAACAATAATAATTATGTATACCCCGTACGATTTATAAATTACCGTTTTTCTTTAAACCATGCCTTTATTTTCTGAATCCATATGTTTTGAACGGATCACATGTGATCTTTATATACACTGTTGGTTTAGTGCTCTATGATGTACTGATTATAAGCTTTGTTCAGATACATTCGATGTATTGATACTTTTTATATGTTTTTTTATGAGAGTATTTTGTTCATTACATGTTCCTGCATGCTAGATCTGTTATGAAATCCATGTATCATTATGAATGATACTAAACTCCCTAGTCTTGTGTCATTATGGGAATAACGACATAATAAGACTAGTATGATGTGTGATTGATGATCACATAGATGATCATAGGTATTGGATACGATCACAATCATAGGTATTCGTTGCAGAACGGAATACTGGACTGACCCGCATGAGATTGTCACATGGACTAGCGTCATGACTTGAATCTCATACGACGATTCCATGATTGGATCCTAAGACCTGAGATATCTACAGAATCCAACATGAGGAGTTGCGTGCTGTGATTACGTCAAACGTCCTGCGTAACAGGAGGACTATAAAGGCGTGTATCAGGTACGAAACGAATCATGTACTGGATGTTAGATAGTCAAGACGGGATTTGTACCTCTCGTAAAAGAGAGAGATATCGCTGGGCCCCTCGTGTGAGCAAGACTGTAGAAATGTGTGGCCGCACTATAGACGAACGTCGTCTATTTCAGACAGTCGAACTCAGTGAACGAGAAAGCAGTCGAATCAGATAAGGTGGCTTGTCCATGCCTTATGTTCGACATATCATATCGCGATACAAAAGGATCATCAGCCGGAATCATCACTGGTGTTCGTAAGATCACGAACCAACTCTATTCGAGATAGGTAGTCATAGTGTCTTGCTAGAGACCGCCTATGACTTGTATATCCGGAATAGAGATTTCGGACTATACTGCTATATCGAATGAGCCTACAGAGTCACACACGCAGGGAAGGACGAAACGTGCGAGAAAACGACGGAAAAACTGAGACGGAAGAGTCTGGAACGGACGGACCAGAAGTCCGGAACGGACGGTCCGCCAAGTCCAGACCCAACGGTCTGCGAATAGTCACAGACCGTCCATTCTAAGTGTTGGAACGGACGGTCCGCGTTGATAACAGACCGTCCGTTCTGGCTTTTCGG
>NW_010965488.1:108961-153375 GCF_000463585.1 Tarenaya hassleriana
CCTAGAATGCCTATGAATGCATGTGATTATCCCGTAAAACCTAGACAAACTCTCATCAAAATATAGAGAAAAATAGGAGTTATCATATACCACCGTAGGAATCGAATACTTACCTCTTTCCTGAAGATCTAAAAGTAGCAATCAATCCAAGGCCTGTTTTGATCACCAAGAGCTGAAAGTACAGCTCCTCTATACGTATCCACACCAACAGGAAGGGTTCCAAACGCTTTTGGAACGGATCTGTTAGGATCTGTGAAGTGAATAGGGTTTCCAAGACTTGGGATCGAATTCCGGGAACTTGAACCTCAAAAGAACAGTTTCTCTTGTATTCTAGATCTGTCTAGGAGTTCAGAATAACTCTCACTTGGTTGGGACTGTTGGTTTAGTGCTCTATAATGTACTGATTATGAGCTTTGTTCAGATACATTCGATGTATTGATACTTTCTATGTGTTTTATGAGAGTATTTTATTCATTACATGTTCTTGCATGCTAGATCTGTTATGAAATCCATGTATCATTATGAATGATACTAAACTCCCTAGTCTTGTGTCATTATGGGAATAACGACATAATAAGACTAGTATGGTGTGTGATTGATGATCACATAGATGATCATAGGTATTGGATACGATCACAATCATAGGTATTCGTTGCGGAACGGAATACTGGACTGACCCGCATGAGATTGTCACATGGACTAGCGTCATGACTTGAATCTCATACGACGATTCTATGATTGGATCCTAAGACCTGAGATATCTACAGAATCCAACATGAGGAGTTGCGTGCTTTGATTACGTCAAACGTCCTGCGTAATAGGAGGACTATAAAGGCGTGTATCATGTACGAAACGAATCATGTACTGGATTGTAGATAGTCAAGACGGGATTTGTACCTCTCGTAAAAGAGAGAGATATCGTTGGGCCCCTCGTGTGAGCAAGACTGTAGAAATGTGTGGCCGCACTGTAGACGAACGTCGTCTATTTCAGACAGTCTAACTCAGTGAACGAGAAAGCAGTCGAATCAGATAAGGTGGTTTGTCCATGCCTTATGTTCGACATATGATATCGCGATACAAAAGGATCATCAGTCGGAATCATCACTGGCTTTCGTATGATCACAAACAAACTCTATTCGAGATAGGTAGTCATAGTGTCTTGCTAGAGACCGCCTATGACTTGTATTACCGGAATGGAGATTCTGCGTTTTACTGCTATTCCGGATGAGCCTACAGGGTCACACACAATAGGGATGGACAAGTACGTGTGCTAAATTATCCCGATTAGGAATCCTAATTGGATTGAGATTCCTAATTGGAATAGGAATCCTAATGGGATTAGGAATCCTATTATGTATAGGAATCCTAATGAGATTAGAATTCTATTACATCTAGGAAACCTAATGAGATTAGAATTCTAATAGGTTTAGGAAACCTAATTAGATTAGGATTCCTAGTAATCTATTCCTTGTCAAATTAGGATTTTGGAAAGTCTATATAAGGAGAATGTCTTCTAGGGTTTTAACAAAAAAAAGAAAAAAAAGGAGAAGAAAAAAAAAAGAGGAAGAAAAATAAAACCCTAAGCCTCCAAAAACCTTGCACACAAGAGAGATCGAGATCTCTAGTCCTAGCAGACAAGTTCCAAGGTGTTGGAATCCTTCCCGACGTGTGGATACGTGTAGAGGGCGAGGTATTCTTCCTGCCTAGAGTGATCGGACGAACAGATCAATTGATACAGGTCCCGGATCGATTGAGGTAAGCGTTCTAACGTTTCTATGATTCAATAGTAGTATGGTTCTAGGGTTTCATTAAAAATTTTGTTTTATATCCGCTGCGCAAACCCTAGAATCGATCTATTAGGAATTAGATTCGCTCATGAGATCCCAGGAAACCCAACATACCCCGGATACATACCCCGTACGGGGTATTGATTACAGGTAATATCGATGGACTTTACAGATATATGTATACTATTTTACTTGGTATGCATTAAAATGGATCCAACTATTTTTATTTCTATGCATCACTCTAAACATGTTTGATTGTTTGTGATCCATCTATATTTTATAATCCGACTTTATGTTTAGAGTGCATGGTACAAAGTGAACATGTTAATACATTATATACATATACCCATAACAATTTTATGGTATATCGCAAACAATGTATATATGTAAAAGCATAAAATTGTTTTTTTTATAAAACAATTATACATATATAATCAATAAATAATTAAAATAAATATTAAATACTCTAAAATGTTTGGATGTAATACCACGGTTAGAGTGCAACCGTATTTACAATTCCTACAAACATGGTTCTAAACATATTAACTACAAACATGTTTCTACCATACATAAACACGTGGTTTATGCACAATACATACGGTTGTCATGCACTCACAATATCTTAGCCTAAACCTAAGTCTGAGTTTCTTCTGAGTCAGCCAACAGCCAACATGTACTAATGAAAGGAACCTAAATTTACCCATCTTCATCTTTCAATTTACCCACTACCAAACATGTTTAGAGTGCATGAAAACATTTATAGAGTGCATCAAAACATATTTAAAGTGCGTCGAAACATGTTTAAAGTGTATATTAGCCTTGCTCACGTTTACATATAGTACATGTTTTGTTAACTATGCATATCACTAAAACATAGATTATGTTGGGTACACTATATGAGGTATGTACACATTTTGATTATGTGCATGTATTGTAACATACCCGGGAAAATATCATTTTGTGTTTTATATAGAGAGTTTAGAGTTATGTTATAAACATGTCTTAACAGTATGTTTATACATGTTTAACTTAGCATCTACAACAATGGTTATGTATTGTAGAGTGCTATACATATAAGCTTATATTCATGTTTATAAGCTTATGCAAATAGGGCTTACGCTTAAGTAGGTTACCCATCTAATGATTACATAATTCGCTATAATTATGGTCTAACATAGGTGATGCTACAATCGTAAAATGTAGACATATTTACACAGAATTATGTATATGTACCATGTATAACCAAGGTCCATATACATATATGGGTAATCAATTACAAACATTATACATTATGTACAGCATTATGAGACAATATTTGTGTTTTATATAAACTATTTATGGGTATTAATACCGCATGATTTCAATGTTTGATGCACGGAATGGATATTTTAATACCGTGTTGGTAGACCATAGAGTTATCTGACCTTGTTTACGTTTGTATTCAACCCTAGTATCAATAATTCGATACAATACCGACAGGGTGGTTACCATGCCAATAGTTGTTTCCTCGTGACACAACTATCAGATTCCACCTCTCAATAAACATAGTTACACTCACTGAATCCACATTGTAAAGGTTGGTTCATTCACTACCAATGTCAGGAAACAACTATCATATCCTTAACCATGACTAAATTCAATAACGAATGGCATTAGCTAGAGATTCATAATTACAGCCGCAAGAAGCGAGAAAATGCTATTCTTCACAACAGGATCATAAACGGATGTAATTATGCGATATTGTGGTATGTGATATCGTCAAAATACCCATATATTGTCTCCAGGAAATCATAAAATGATATTTGAGAGTGCATCAAAACATGATGTACATATATTGGAGTTATGTTTATTATATGAAATGAGTTTACACGAAAACCATAATACACATGTCCAGTGGTATATGTTAGATAGATGAGTAAATACTGTATAACTTACCAGTTTGTAGCAAACCGGTTATATCAATAAAATGTTTAAACATGTTTGTATTTGTGGTATCCATTATAATATCACGTATTGGTATTACATACTGTATAAACTATTATATACCCATAGTAAATATGTTATATAACATACAAAAACTTGATGTATTTAGAGTGCATATCACACACTACTGATGTATAAACATAAAAATACACTACAATTTAGAGTGCATATAAAAATGTTTATCGTTTAGTTATCGTATATACAATTACATACCTGGAGACAAAAATTGTGATGTTTTTGTAGTTAAACATTTGTATAGTAAAATGTTTGCTATACAAACATATTACTCGAGTTATATCAAGTTAGACATGGGGAGTTTGCCTTTAAATTGTAGTTTTAAACATGATAAAATCACGTTTATGCACAATATCGTACGGTTAAACATATGAAAACTCCCCTTTTTGACTCAACCATTCCTAAATCCATAAATTACCATAACATGTTTATGGACTATGTTCAAATATATACTTAGAGTTATGCACAATAATTGATTAAAGTGCGTAAATACGTTTGTAACTGAATATATATGTGTAATCATATACTATTTGTATATACATGCTAGGTTATAAATATTGAAACATGCATTTACTCATATACTAACGTAAATATTGCGCATCTTTACATCTATCTAGATCCAATACATAAAGATGTGATTACATATGTTCATCATAAACCAACTATGATATTTAACAGGTTTGTTATATAGAATATCTCTTTTTATGCATGATAAGTTATCAGATAGATGGTTTGAGTCCTTTGTCTTGTGAGCAAGGCATGGTTTAAGTTGTTTCTTCTGAGTCCACTTTTTGACTCAACCATTCCTTTATCTTGTGAGCAAGGCATGGTTTTACGTTTGTAGCATCACTAACCGTGAAAGCGTGGCCTATCGATTGTAGCATCACTTACCCATCTTCATGTTTCAATTTACCCTAAACCTAGGTATTTTTCAAGGCTCCGAACGAATACGAACCGCAAACATTTTCTCCGAATGGTTGAGTCAAAAAGCCCTATTTGCATAAGCTTATATTTATATCTCTATTATATCGTATCATAACACGCTTGTGATTACTCTTTAATCAAGTTAAACCACTTGTGAGCACAATTTATGCTAAACTCCCCTTTTTTATATGTGCATAATATATAACATATATAAAACTATGTATATACATAAACATGTTGTAAATATGATCTACATCAGGGTGCATTAAGTTTGTAAATATGTGTACATGTATGCTCTACAATATTTGTTGAAACATGTACACAAGACAAACATAAAATGTATAAAGCCGACTATATATGTACCCCTCAAATGCCATTTTCTTTATATATACACATAGAGAGGAAGATACATAAAACTATTGGGATCGTAAGAGTAATACCACAGGCGTGAAGGTGACCCTCCTCGTGGTATTGTATAAACTCTATGTATTCTACAAGGTTTAATATAAATCCCGTGTTTGGTAGAGTGCGTAAATAGTATGTTTATTATGCAAACTACGCGTAAAATTGACTGTTTTATATATGGACATAAATATGTTGATGCAAACTACATATGGCATTTGGAACCTGTTTCGTACTATGTATAAACATGCTTATAAATACATGTTTTAGAGTGATTACATATGTAAATATGATGCTTGTCATGCATAAACATGTTTATAAGTGTATGTACCATATTAACACAAACTCTCATAGCACATATATGTAAATGGTCAATATAATTTGGTATACCAGATTATGTTTAAAGTACCGGTACATATTGGTACACCTACATTAAATAATATTATATGGATGGCACTATACATGTTTAGAGTGATTACATATGTAAATGAACCATATCATGGAGATATTCTCTACAATCTGTTACTTTTTGTATATAAATGTAACAAGTTTAGCATATTTGTTAGGTAATGTACAAATATGCTAAACATACAAGTTATATAAACACCACTTTCATGCCTAAGATATATATGTACATATATATACAATAGTACACCGTATGTATTGTGCATAAACCACGTGTTTATATATGTTGAGTCCTTTGTCTTGTGAGCAAGGCATGGTTTTACGTTTGTAGCAACTCACGTTCATATAATATACATCAATACAACCGTTACACATAAACTCAATCATTTTAAACCGGTTATATTAGTTTCTCGGACATGTCCATAAATGTATATAAAGTACCCACGGTACTTAGTTCTATATACCTTGTGTTTTATAACATGACGTACCCATGTATACCCCGTACAATCCATAACACGGTTTATGCCAAAACGTGTTTGTATGTTTGTGATATTAACTAAATAAACATGTTGTTAAACATATACAAAATGATAACATACGGTACTACAGCTCTAAACATGTTTATATAAACAATATATAATTATAAGTATAATGTATTACTATAAACAATATGGTATGTTTAAATATGCATATGATCTAATATCAAATATGGTTGATGCACTCTTGTAGAAACAATTGGTAATAATTTATGTATAAAAATGTATGTACATATGATTTCGTTATATATAGATATAGTAGGGCCGAGAAAAATCCGAACAAGTCCGAGAAATCTCCGGACATGTCCGAGAAAAATCCGAACATGTCATGTATCCCCTAGGGTTGTAGAAATGTTATAACGTATATAAACCAATCCGTTCTTTACATTATAAAAATGTTTGGGTATGTTGGGCCTTAAGGCCCATTGGTGAAGAAAAGAGAACCTTCTCTTTGAGAAGGAGGTTTCGGTGTTAACCAAAACGCTGCGTGTTGGACGAGGGTTAAAAAAACCCTAAGTCTATCGGTTCTTCATGGGCGACGGAGGCACGGTGCTCGAGAGAAGAAAAAGAGAAGATCGAAAAGGCGATCGTGAGGGGAAAAGAGAGAGACAAGGTGGCCGGAGCTTCTCGGCGACGACGGGGCTAGATCGACGACGACGGTGCGGTAAGCAAGGGTCGAATCGGTAAGGGTCTCCTGTTCTTGTCTCGGTTTCTCCTCGGTGAGGCTCCGAATTGTGGAGATCCGCCGAGCTTCTATTCTCCGATACTTCTTTCCGTTCTCTAGTGGATTCGCCGGCGCCGTTCCGGCCGAGACGTAGGCCCGAGAAAACTCGGTAACCGAACTCGTTAAAACTCCGGTGTCGTTTCGTTTCTTGCACGTACGAGCGTCGTAGAGAACCGTGAGGAATCCGATATCCACTTCACAAAGTGGTATCAGAGCTCCGGTTCCGATCCAGGGAGGTAAGTTCGCCGGAAAAGGCGAGGTAAGTTACGGGTTGTTGGTTCGATCTGTCTGTGTGAGCGATCTGATGCTCTGTCGAGTGTTTCAGCCGAAGATGGAGCTAGTTCGGTGACGGTGGGAGGTAGATCTGAAGTCTCGGAGTCGCCGGTGGCAAGATCCGTCGAGGTGGAGCGCCTGAGATCAAGATTCGGTGAAGCCAGATCCGAACCGAGTTGAGTAAGGTAAGTTTTCTAACCTGACTCGTTATTAATTCCGCGTTTTCCTCCGGTTTTGAGACCGAGTTTCAAAGAAACTCGGTGAACTCGGCGGAGGAAGGCTCGATTCCGGCGAAACTCGGCCCCTGACTCGTCCGAGTTAGGATTGAGTGGAGGAATCGGGTGAGTCAACGTCCGAGTCAACTCGGCAGACTCGGCGGCTAGGGTTTCCGAAATTGGGGTTTCGGATTAAACCCGGTTTACACCGGTTTAATCGATCCAATTTCGGTTAAACCCGGTTTGGGTCAATCGAACCTGGTTCGATTCGATCCAAGTCCGGTTATCGGCGGTCAGATCGGGTTTGACCCGGTTCCGTCGGTTCAGACCGGATTCCGGCTGGTTCAGTCCGGCTCAGACCCGGTCCCGGCCGGTTCAGACCGGTTCACTCCGGTTCGGTCAATTCGTTGACCAATTTGGTCAACAGTTGACCGGTTTAGGTCAAATCAGACCGGTTCAAGTCCGGTTTGGGGTCAATTGGACTGGTTTAGACCGGTTCAGGTCAATCTAGGTCCGGTTTAGGACAATTGAGTCCGGTTTAGGTCAATTCAGGTCCGGTTTAGGGAAATTCAGACTAGTTTAGGATGGTTTAAGCCTTGGTTAGGGTCTGATTTGTCTAGGAAGGGCTAGAATTGTTCGGTTCAGACCAATAGGGTCTGATTGGAGGTGAATTAAGGCCGGTTTAGACTGGTTTAAGTCTAAGGTTAGGGTCTGTTCGTCCAATTAGGCTAGAATTAGACCGTCTAGGTCAATTGGATCCGGTATTAGGTAAGATCAGATTGGTTTTAGGCTAATAGAGGTCTGTTTAGGATCTGATTTATCTGGTTAGGGCTGATATTGGTCGGGTTAGGATCTGAATTCGTGGTTTAGGACTAGATTAGATCGGTTTACGATATGGAGTGTACAATTAGGACTAGAACTAACTGGTTTAGGGTTAGGTTGGTCCATATAGGTCTGATGGTGTCTGGTTTAGGGCATAGTGGACTGGTTTAGAGTATGTTAGGGTCTGTAGTTATCGGTTTACCCTGCTAGGTTGGTCTAGTACTCAATTTGGCTTGGTTTAGTGAAAATTCACTAGGGTTAGACCTGTTTAGATCTCTGTTTAGCTAATGTAGGTCATAGATTCCGGTTTCTGTTCAGTATAGGTCTGAATAGGTTGGATTTGACTACGTTTAGCTGGGTAGGAGGTCGGGTTAGGCTTAAATAGGCTGGTACAAGTCTGTAGTAGACTGGTTTAGGTCTGATATAGGTCTGTAAGTGCTGTTTAGGTCTTGGTTAGGTCTGGTTAAGCCAAATTTAAGTTAGTCTAGCTCAGTCTAGGTCTGATCAGTAGGTAATTAGGTCAAAATAGACTTGGTTAGGTCTGATTAGAGGTTTAGAATGTCTATAGAGACATTGTCTAGGTCTGATCAGATTAGAAACTGATTATAGATTTAGGTATTATCTAGTTTAGGACTAGATACGACTCCTAAGTACCAGGTTTGAGTCATAGAGTCCGGTACATTGACCGGTTAGGTCTGATTATCTAGGATTTGACTAAAACGGGTTGGTTTAGGGGTTGGTTAAGTCTAGAATCACTAGATATAGGTCTGTAGGGGTCAATTTAGATCAGGGCAGGTCTGTAGGGATAGGTTCTAGGCATTGTTAAGATCTGATCAGAAGTAAATTAGGTCTTATTAGGCTTAGTTTAGGTCTGATTAGGGTGCTAAAAGTCTAATCAGGGGTTGGTAAGTCAATAGGGGTTGGCTTAGGTTTGATGATTAGGACTTTTAGGTGATTGACTAGGACTTAGGGTATAGGTCAATTAGGATTGACTTAGGTCTGATTAGGTTTCTGGTCTAGTTTGGGCTTTTGGTTGTCTAACTAGGGCTGTTAGGGTCTAGGTAGCACTTGGGTAGGTCTGATTAGGACTTTGTGAGGGGCCGGGTAGACTCGGGATCGTAGGACTGGTTAGGACTTTGTTGGGGACCATGTAGACTCGGTGTTGTAGGTCTGATTAGACGTAATCAGGTTCGGTTAGCCTTAAGTTAGGTCTGGTTAGACGTAATCAGGTCTTAAGGTAGGCTGTGTTTCGAGTCTAATAGGTCGGTTAGGCAAAATTATGCCTAGGGTAAGTCCAATCAGGTTTGTGCGAGAGTCTAGGAGGTCGGTTAGGTAGAAATATACCTTGTGTTAAGTCCAATCAGGTCTGGTCTAGAGTGTGTTAGATCCGTTTAGGTAAGATGTACCTAGGGAGATGTCCGGTTAAACTTGGTTTAAAGTCCGTTAGATCGGGTTTAGGTTGAGTGTCTAGGTTAAGTCCAGTTAGGTCGTTTTCTCTAGGTCTTGTAGGTCTGATTAGGTAGAAAAGTACCTATAGGTTTAGGACCGATAGACTAGGGTTAGGGCGTGTCAAGCACAACTAGGTAGAAATGTACCTAGGGTAGGTCTTATAGGCTGATTTTAGAGATCATTAGGTCTGTCTAGGTAGAAATATACCTAGGGTTAAGTCCTCTAGGGTTCGGTCTCATCCCTCGTGTCATGTTACATCACTTCTAGGGTCGGGTAAGTCTCTTCCGGGTAGGGTCGGTTTTAGACTCTTGTCGTATCGTCTTAGGATGATGGAGTTAGATATTCTAACTCGGTATACCCCGAAAGGGGGTATGGAGGAAGGACTATGGGTCTCAGGCAAACCCGAGAAATCGGGTGCAGGAGAAGGCCAAGGATCAGGTGGAGTGAGTGGTTCCGCGGGTAGGTAGGGATACTACATGGAGGATTTGTAGATCCCAGATGACGAGGTAGGGAGAGTCCGAGGTAGAAGGATGTTTTGACCTCGGAGGAGTAACCGAAGATGCTTCGATTCCCGGTGTTAGGTCAGGACGTGAGGTCTCCACATTTAGGTGGAGCTTCCTCGGGTAGGATGCTCAGGAGATGGTGTGAGCATGGAGGTGTCGGGTTTTCACCGGGTAGAGTCGGTGTAGGGTGGAGCGCTAGGGAACCCCCTCTCGAGGTGGAGGAGCACGTGCATTCACGTGTCTCTTATTCTCGGTGGAGCATCGTAGATCACTAGGAGCGTCTTCACGGGATAAAACCGTGGGACAACTCTAGTTGGCAGGTTAGGGTCCGAGGGTAGAAGTCGTATACCTATAGGTAGTATAGACTTCACGGGGATCCGGGCTAGGTATCTAGCGGGTTTTGGTAGTATGACTCAGGTTAGTCTCGGGAGAAGTCGGGATAGACTTAGGAGACGGGTAGACGTCGGGTATAATCCTCGGGTTAGCTAGCGAGTATAGTCTTGGACTTTACTAGGAGGATTAGTTAGACGGTCTAGAGAGTCATACAACCGAGGGCAGCGTTCGCCGGTCGGGCAACGCGTGGTAGGACGGTTCGAGTCCTATCGGGGTGAACGTTCTAACACGTTTATGAGTGTTTCAGGTATAGATGAGCTGACCGGTGGCGGAAAAAGGCGACGAGGCCACGAGGAGTCATCGACGGGAGCTTCATCAGATTCAGGACGACATGTGACTAACTCCGCGACATCAGGTAAGTGAGGTAAGTCAGGTAAGTTTGCTTTAAATACCGACGAAAGTCGAAGGATCGACGAAAGTCGATCGGTGCCGGAATCGGCGAACCACTAGTGTTTTTATATGTTACCAAGGTGGAGATTGTTGGGCCTTAAGGCCCATTGGTGAAAAACCTTCTCTTTGAGAAGGAGGTTTCGGTGTTAACCAAAACGCTGCGTGTTGGACGAGGGTTAAAAAAACCATAAGTCTATCGGTTCTTCATGGGCGACGGAGGCACGGTGCTCGAGAGAAGAAAAAGAGAAGATCGAAAAGGCGATCGTGAGGGGAAAAGAGAGAGACAAGGTGGCCGGAGCTTCTCGGCGACGACGGGGCTAGATCGACGACGACGGTGCGGTAAGCAAGGGTCGAATCGGTAAGGGTCTCCTGTTCTTGTCTCGGTTTCTCCTCGGTGAGGCTCCGAATTGTGGAGATCCGCCGAGCTTCTGTTCTCCGATACTTCTTTCCGTTCTCTAGTGGATTCGTCGGCGCCGTTCCGGCCGAAACGTAGGCCCGAGGAAACTCGGTAACCGAACTCGTTAAAACTCCGGTGTCGTTTCGTTTCTTGCACGTACGAGCGTCGTAGAGAATCGTGAGGAATCCGATATCCACTTCACAGGGTACAATACATAATGGTTTTACGTTTTAAACCCATCTCAACATTGTATGATCTATTGTAGTTACAAAATGTGTTTAGAGACATCCAAAACATGTTGTTAAATGTTATAACGATTGTAGTCCTTTAGGAACGTAGATATTCTGCATTTTTACTAACTAGATATGTTAGTTATGCACATATTTAGAGTGTCTATATAATGTATTATAAAATGTACATTTATAATACTCTCATATATGTCTTTATGTGAACAAAATGGATCATATAACGTATGATCATGTTATGGTGATGCACAAATGCATTTACAAATTGATATGTCACAACGTCCATATTTGGGTGTTTTTACTAGTTAGGTACCCATGTTATGTATGTGTTAACAGATTATACACAATATTACATAAACTGTGGTATGGATAACTTATATGTGTTAATAATGTACAGATGTATAGGTTTTATGTACCCATGTTACAATGTAATCAATAGTGATACATGATAAACCATAACACATAAACAGATATTATGGTACATAATTATGTTTATATAAACACTCACCAGGGGTATTAATTTTGTAAAGATCACATATATCTATGAACATGTGATCCTTATTGCCTGATAGATTATCATCATAAACGGATGTTGATCATATACATCGATTTTGTATCTGAACTTGTACATACAAGTACCTAAATATGTTTGCTCTAAGATATTACCGTAACACAACATATTAAAACATAACGTACAT
Source organism: Tarenaya hassleriana (assembly GCF_000463585.1). Classification (NCBI taxonomy): domain Eukaryota; kingdom Viridiplantae; phylum Streptophyta; class Magnoliopsida; order Brassicales; family Cleomaceae; genus Tarenaya; species Tarenaya hassleriana. The sequence goes on from NW_010965488.1 coordinate 121,123, forward strand.
ATATTTACTATAAATCTATAGAAAATATATTTAAAGATATGAACAGACAATAATAAACCATTTTATGACTCTAAACATAGTACTAATATGTAGAGACAAACAAGTCCTATACATATCTCATATGTAAACAGATCTAAGTGATATATTAAAATGGATCTTTTATTGGTAATGATGTTTGGAAACATATGATCTTTTAGATGTCCATATTTATACATACACTTATAAACATGTTTGACGTGTTTTGGCACATCATATGATAAGTGCCATTTTAAAGTCATAATGTATTGGTACCATATAAACATATACATATGTAATCACTCATGACACACCTAAAAAAATTTTGGTGTACACCTGTTCGTAAATTATTTTACGACCGTTAAATACATAAATGTAATTTACCCATGGTTCCCCAACAATTACAGATGATAACTATCTACATGGGTATATGTATGGATATATAGTACAAAATATCATATATTTAACAAATCCGTTATAAATTCTATATATGCAAACCATTTTAAGCATGTTTATACAAGCGCATAAAATGTATAGCAAACATTTTATAAATAATCACGTTTTATGCAAAGTTGTTGCCATACATAAACGGTATACATTCAACTGGGTGATCATATGGTTAGTTGAGAGGGGTCGGACGGGGAGTTTAGAGTGCATGGGTAATATGAATAAATACTGTATACCCATATTAAATATATTGTAAAATATATTTACTATTTTGGAATCACAAACATATACATATGTTATTACGTAAATTGTACCCATAGCATAACCTTCATGTCCCTGGTTTAGCATGGGGTATAATTTGTATGGTACATAAATAGTACAAAATATACCACCTCCTATGATGCGAATGTGTTATAAACGGATATGACGCATAATGCTCTAAAATATGGATCATTTATAGTCCGTTTTTATTACATAAAGTTTATGTACATGCCCATGGCAGAGAAATGCACGTTCGTATAATCCTAATTTATATATATGAATTTGTACATACATACGGGCACCTAATCACATTTAATATCCTTATGTCTATAGCCCCCATATGTACTACATAAACTTTATAACACATACATGGATTTTAGTTAATAAAATGTACGATATCATATAAACTATCATATTTTATAAACTATAGAGTCATACCTATGGTAATAAATATGATTGTATGTACAATATGTTTATATGTAGGAGTCATGCTGTATGTAGCCTATCATGGGTTATCTAAATCGGATCTTAATAGTACCGTTTTGATTCATCATACCCATACCATATGTACTACAACGTATGTTTAGACATAGCACATAACAAACGTAATCACTAAGATTTTTAGAAACGTATGGGTATATATATGTTTAGACAAACAATACTATTATTTATATGTGTTAATAATGTACAGATGTATAGGTTTTATGTACCCATGTTACAATGTAATCAATAGTGATACATGATAAACCATAACACATAAACAGATATTATGGTACATAATTATGTTTATATAAACACTCACCAGGGGTATTAATTTTGTAAAGATCACATATATCTATGAACATGTGATCCTTATTGCCTGATAGATTATCATCATAAACGGATGTTGATCATATACATCGATTTTGTATCTGAACTTGTACATACAAGTACCTAAATATGTTTGCTCTAAGATATTACCGTAACACAACATATTAAAACATAACGTACATATATTTACTATAAATCTATAGAAAATATATTTAAAGATATGAACAGACAATAATAAACCATTTTATGACTCTAAACATAGTACTAATATGTAGAGACAAACAAGTCCTATACATATCTCATATGTAAACAGATCTAAGTGATATATTAAAATGGATCTTTTATTGGTAATGATGTTTGGAAACATATGATCTTTTAGATGTCCATATTTATACATACACTTATAAACATGTTTGACGTGTTTTGGCACATCATATGATAAGTGCCATTTTAAAGTCATAATGTATTGGTACCATATAAACATATACATATGTAATCACTCATGACACACCTAAAAAAATTTTGGTGTACACCTGTTCGTAAATTATTTTACGACCGTTAAATACATAAATGTAATTTACCCATGGTTCCCCAACAATTACAGATGATAACTATCTACATGGGTATATGTATGGATATATAGTACAAAATATCATATATTTAACAAATCCGTTATAAATTCTATATATGCAAACCATTTTAAGCATGTTTATACAAGCGCATAAAATGTATAGCAAACATTTTATAAATAATCACGTTTTATGCAAAGTTGTTGCCATACATAAACGGTATACATTCAACTGGGTGATCATATGGTTAGTTGAGAGGGGTCGGACGGGGAGTTTAGAGTGCATGGGTAATATGAATAAATACTGTATACCCATATTAAATATATTGTAAAATATATTTACTATTTTGGAATCACAAACATATACATATGTTATTACGTAAATTGTACCCATAGCATAACCTTCATGTCCCTGGTTTAGCATGGGGTATAATTTGTATGGTACATAAATAGTACAAAATATACCACCTCCTATGATGCGAATGTGTTATAAACGGATATGACGCATAATGCTCTAAAATATGGATCATTTATAGTCCGTTTTTATTACATAAAGTTTATGTACATGCCCATGGCAGAGAAATGCACGTTCGTATAATCCTAATTTATATATATGAATTTGTACATACATACGGGCACCTAATCACATTTAATATCCTTATGTCTATAGCCCCCATATGTACTACATAAACTTTATAACACATACATGGATTTTAGTTAATAAAATGTACGATATCATATAAACTATCATATTTTATAAACTATAGAGTCATACCTATGGTAATAAATATGATTGTATGTGCAATATGTTTATATGTAGGAGTCATGCTGTATGTAGCCTATCATGGGTTATCTAAATCGGATCTTAATAGTACCGTTTTGATTCATCATACCCATACCATATGTACTACAACGTATGTTTAGACATAGCACATAACAAACGTAATCACTAAGATTTTTAGAAACGTATGGGTATATATATGTTTAGACAAACAATACTATTATTATATAATTTAACATAACTCCATTTTACGAGTATGCTGATGTTACCCAAAACAAAACACGTACATGCTAACAAATGTATCAGCACTATAAACTATATCGATCGTAATCATAAACTTTATAACACATACATGGATTTTTTAATATATGGGTAATATATTATCAATATATCCTTGCTCACAAGACAAAGGACTCAAACTCCCCTTTTTGACTCAACCATTCCTAAATCTATGCACTCTAAACATGTTTAGAGCACCGGATTATATAATTGTAGTATTACATATTGTAATACATTATACTTTAATATGTTGTAGACTCTATTGTAGCATCACTTACCCATCTTCATGTTTATGAAATCCGGTATCCATATTAAATATATCTTTTTAATACAACAATAATTCTTTTATGTTATTTTAAGTGCTATATCATCATTGTTTAATATAAACATATACAAATTTCTCGGACTATGTTTAACGTTTGTCATATATACATCCAAATCTAAACTTATACATATAGTACACGGTTTGTCTAAACATATAACTCTATTGTTATATCCACGGTTTAAAATTTGGGTATCAAACGTATGTATGGATACCGGATTTTTGTCTAAGCATATTAACAAAACCTCACGTGGTATATCGCATCATTAGCATGTATGTACATCAATTTTTATGGTTAAATACATGTTTTTTTTTGTTAAACGTAAATTCTATTAATAAAACCGTGTTCTACATAGAGAGTAGATTTAATTTCTCTCTCAGAAGACAAAGATACGAAAGCAGCTACGCAGGAGTAAAAGTTATGTTAATACAGTTAAATAATCTCAAAGTAACGAAACCAAATCGAAAGCAGCGAGTCAGTCTGGTGAGTGCATCTCCAGGTCTCCCTGATAGAAGTTAATCGTCTCCTTGTTTGTAGTAGAGTCTCCTTTACTAGAACTTGTCCAGGTTTGGATTCCGATCTGTGTAGCCGTGCATTCCTTTTCCACCAGATGTTGTAAATCGCCCCCTGGAATACCAGTAAAATCATAAGCTTCAAGCAGCGATCAACCGAGAGTTGGTCCAACCAACATGTCCAGCCTGCGAGTGTAGTCTGCTCCGTGAGGCGTAGTCCCGAGTGCTCCAACAGCAAGCTCCAGATGTGAGTTGTGTATGTGCAACGGAAGAACAAGTGGTCCACTGATTAATGAGCCTGATCACAAAGCAGACAATTCGGTGACACTTGCAATCCCCATCTTTGCATTCTATCTCTCGTTGGTAGCCTGTTACGAGCAACCAACCAAGAGATAAAAGAATGCTTGGGGACAGATTTCCGGAACCAAATGACTTGATGCCAAAAAACCCTTGGTGGAGGAGTGTATAGTAACTGCCAAGCCCTTTGCGTTGTGAATGGCCGAAGATCGACCGAAGAGTAGGAGTCTGACCAGTAAAACATATCCTGTCGAGAAGAATTAAGAGGTAGATTGAGATTCGTGAGGGCCAAATGGAGTGAAACTATCTCATCCGATCTCGCTGGTGGGATCGACCAACCATCGCCAGAGCAGACATCAGCTACAAGTGCATTTCTCGGGATCCCCAATCTGCGTGGACCTTCCTCGCCGAGAAATCCAATCAGCGGGCCTTGAGATAGCCAAGAGTCCAACCAGAATTTGCATTGTAGTCCGTTCCCAACCTGACATTTCAAAAATCTCCTAGCAACAGGTCTGATTTTCAATAATTTATGCCATGCCCAACTCCCTTTCCCTCTTTGTCGTAGATCCCAAAAAGAGGAAGGTCCTATTAAGTGTCGATAGATCCAAGCAACCCACAGTGAACCCCCTCTCGTAAATAGCAACCATATAAGTTTCAAGCACAATACTGAGTTCCAGTCAGCTAACCTCTTCAATCCGAGTCCCCCAGAGCTTTTGGGAGAGCATACAAACCGACCATGAGACTTTTGCGCCTCTGGCAGAGTTGGGTGCTCCCGACCAAAGAAAAGCTGAGCATAAACGTTCAATCTCTAGTATACAAGCGCGTGGCAATATGAAAGCGGAAGCCCAAAAGTTAATAAGGCTAGAAATCACTGATTTAATAAGTTACAACCTGCCAGCAAAGGATAAAAACTTCGAAGCCCAACAACATATTCTGGCACGTACCGCATCAGTAAGTCTTACCCAATCCGAGTGTTTCAGCCTTGCTGAGGTTAATGGCAAGCCGAGATATTTCACTGGCAGTCGTGAATGAGATATGCCAAGTGAAGATGCTAGAGATGAGGTAACATCCTCCCTGTCCCCATCGGTATAGATAGCAGTTTTTGCCCTGTTCAGTTCTAGGCCCGATGTCATGTAGAACTGTCGAAATGTGTCCAGAACATGAATTAGAGACTGTGTTGATGCTTCAGAAAAAACTAGAATGTCATCGGCAAACATAAGGTGTGAGATGTTGGGATTTTGGTAGTGACTAGGCAAAACGATGCGACCATTATGTACCTCTGAATCCAACAACCTTGAGAGAACCTCCATCACCAAGGTAAAGAGATAAGGTGAGAGCGGATCCCCCTGTCGTAACCCCCTTTTTCCTTTAAAGAAACCAATTAGCTCTCCATTGAATGCCACAGAGTACGTCGGTGAAGATATGCATTCCTCAATCCATAGCATGAATCGCGGGGGAAAATCTAAAGCCTCCAAAATCCTGATCAATAACAACCAATTTACCTTGTCCAACGCTTTGCTAAGGTCGACCTTGAGAAGTGCCTTCGATGGAGAGCCTCTTGCTTTGAAACCCGCTGTTAATTCAGTCGCTAGACACACATTTTCAATCAGAGATCTGCCGGGAATGAAAGCTGATTGATTTGGAGCTATGATGTCCGGTAATGCCTTCTTCAATCTGTTTGCAAGCACCTTCGCTATAACTTTATAAACTGTATTACAGCAGGATACAAGCCTAAAATCCTGCAATCTATAAGCGTTTTTAACCTTTGGAATCAGGGTTATTTGTGTAGTATTCCACTGCTTTAGTAGAGAACCCGACCGAAAAAATTCCAGCACAGCAGAAATCAAATCTTGGCTCACAATGTCCCAACATTCTGTAAAAAAACTCTACAGGGTATCCATCTGGGCCAGGGGCTTTACCTTTTGGGAGCGAGAAGATAACATTCGTAATCTCTGCTTCATCAGGAATACGCGCAAGGGACGACATCAAAAAGGTATTGCATCTGTTCGGTAGTAAATCCTTCAGTTGTTGAGTGGACCAACATAAAAGGTTTTCATCCGTAGTTCCCAGAATCTGCCTGTAGTAGCCTACGATCATACGCTTAAGTTCAAGCTCATCAAAAATCCGAACTCCTGTATCATTCACAAGCGATCTGATGGCGTTTGTGGACTGACGAGAAGCTGCGATTCGGTGAAAGAACTTAGTATTCTGATCCCCCTCTGATAGCCAACGAATGCGAGACTTCTGTTTGAAGAACGCTTCTTCGGCCTCCGAAAGAAAAACCCATTTGGAGCGTAGCTAAAATTCTAACTGTGCTAACTCAAGTGATGGACGATGGAGAAGGTCCTGTTGAGCAACCTTCAAGGCTTCTAAGGCTTGCTCAGTTCGCGCCTGAATATTGCTGAAACCTGTATGATTCAACTCCCTTAGCTCACACTTAAGAGTCTTTAGTTTATGTGTCAACCGGAACATTTGTGAACCTTGGATCCTGGTGTTGTTCCAAGCTTCAAAAACCTTCCGGTTGAAGTCCCGATGCTTAGTCAAGTGCATAAAGAATTTGAAATTTTTTCGCCTCCTCCTGTGGTCCCGATGATTAGTCAATGTATACAATACAAGGCGAGTGATCCGAAGGAGCGGGTGGATCAAATATCGCATGCGAATTCGGGAAGTCCATTAACCAGTAATCATTGATAAGAGCTCTTCTAGCTTCCGAGTTATTGGATTTTCCAAACAGAAGTTCGACCAAGTGTAATAGAGTCCAGAGGCTGAGAGATCAAAAAGACCGGCATTAAGAAGGCATTCTTGGAATTCTGACATTCATGCGTGTTGTATGAAGGTTGAGGTTGGCGAAGCATGCTCAACTGGTCGAAGAACTTGATTAAAGTCGCCAAGAACCAGCCAAGGGCTAAATGAGAGTACATGATGAATTGCCAAATTACAGATTTCGGTCCACAGACCTCGACGTTCCGCTGCAGTATTTCGGGCATAGATAATCGATATCGTATAGGAGGTTTGTGATTGGGGATTGAATACACCGCAAGTTATCATCTGGTCGGAATAGGAGTATGGAGTCACTACAAGTAAGCTGTCAAAAATTACCCAGATTCTGCCAAGTTCGGAGCTGACATAGTTATGTATTAACTTCCAATTCGGGGCCAGATTTTCCATAATCCGCAAAGCCTGAGATTCACCACGAACACGTGTTTCAATTAACCCTCCAAGTAATGGCTTGTAAGATGAGATCAGATCCTTGACTGCTCGCTGCTTTCGTACACCATTGAGGCCGCGTGTATTCCAACAAAAGACTTTCATCTGATTCTTCCAAAAAGATACCAAAACCCAAAAAATCAAAAAAAATCTCCTGGTAGCTGTGTAATCACTACAGAGGGCCATTCCCCTTCCGAGATTTGCCGACCACCGTGTAGTCAGAGGGATCTCGGGAGGCTGAAATAGCTCTAGATCGCAGTACTCGTTGTGCTTCAAGAATGAACTGGTCTTCCGAGTCGAAATGAAACTTACGCTGAGAATTCTTAGATGTCTTCTTTGACTGAGCCACAAGTTTAGTTTCTGTCCTTACTGGTAGTATAGTCGGTTGGATTGTTTGCTGTAAAGGGGAATGGAGACCTGTAGGTTGTATATCATGTTCTTGAATCCCTGCATTCATGTCCGCTATTTGAGGATCGCCTGCGTTAGTCGTGTTGGGGGCCAAAGATACAGACGTGGGTAGAGTCGATGTAGAAGCAGATGCCACATCTTTGATTGTGAGCTGACTGTCTACCGTCTTTGGAGTCTCAATGGAAGTCCCTGTTTCGACCACATGTTGCAGGGGCTGGATTGACGAACCGGGCAGCTTTGGAGCTTGTGACCAAATTCCCCGCAGTTGATGCATTTCGGGGGGATCCAAGGATAAGCGGCATTAACCGTGATTACAGAGCCTTGTTCATCCTCAATTTCTATAGCTTGAGGCAGAGTAGCATCCAACTAAGCTTCCACTTTGACCTTTGCCTCACCAACACTCAACGGATCTAATCGCATCTTATCCGTGTGGAGAGGCTCGCCGATGCCCGAAGCTATGTAACTGATTCCTTTCAATGAATATAGTTCTGCTGGAATATTCGTTAGGTTCACCCATATCGGAGCGGACGTCAGGGTAATGGTCCGGAATGTGGCTATCGCTGACCATTCCACGACTGAGAACATTACATCCATCGCCCTCCAAAGACCCACCTCCAAGACCCATTCTCTTGTGGCTAGGTCGGGGATGTGGAATAGGCACGAGGAGTTGTTAATCCTGCGGACATGAATTTTTGAACGTCTTCCCCATATTGGGTTTAATATTTGGAATAGTTTCGATCCTGAAGGCGCTATTCCTAAAAAATTTCCGACGAGGTAACCGGTCCAGTTGCGTGAGGCTTCTAGCAGAACAGAGCTAGGGACTCGAATCCTTGGAGTGCCTTTCTCCGAGATCTGTGGGGTTGCGAGTCTGCTGAGGTTCCGAGAGGAAGCTTTCAGTCGTTGTGTCCAGGGATAAGTCTGAGGTGGTGCCTGAGAAGCTGGAACTGGCGATGGAGTAGTAGATCCCGTGGCCCGAGAGGGAGCCCGAGGTAGAGGAGGGAAGTCCTCGGCCGGAAAACCTTGGGTGTGGACAGCCTTGTCCGCCAGAGCCGAGATTGGAGCAGCAGGTGGCGGTGCCTCTGAGTTTGTGACAGGTTGGCTGAGTAATGACGAATCTCGCTGAACTGGGAGAGATGTGGGTTCCGGGACCCCTGATTCAACCAAGGGAGAGGAAGGAGGTGGATCTGATTTTGAAACAGGGGAAGCCGCAGGAGATTGGTGCGATTTACCTTGAGTATCTGAAGACCCACCCTCTTAGATGCTGGAGAAGCACTACCTTTCTTTTTCTTCGCCATTGACTCCTATGCAACGGCGGTCGGCCCCGCCGTCACGGGATGGAGCTAGGTTTTGCCAATAATCGCCTGTCTCTCTTACTTTCTCGCTCTCAAGCTGGGCCAACGGTTAAATACATGTTATGCGTGCACTCCAACATATAAACATATAATATGTTTACGATCCGTTTTAGAGTGGTATGTATAGACACATAGTTATCTATGGGTTTGGATAAACTTGTGTTGTTAGGAATCATGATGCGGGGTAAGCCCGTAGCAGAGCTACATGGGTATATCACTAAAATATAAATTGCACGCTTAATATTGTACCACAATAAATGTACATCGAATTTAGTTATGGGTATATATACATAGAACGTTACGTATATTATGTTTAAAAACATAAAACCTATACATGTGTAGTTATATATTATAAACATGTTTATTTATAATATTTTATAAACTATGCGTCGATTTTATTGCGTGGGGAGTTTATACCCATTGGATGTAAAAAATAACTATATAGCACATTGTATCACAACATCTACAATACATCAATATTTAATCATAAAAATGGCCACAACATCTATAAAAGGCATATAATACACAATATTACATACTATTTATGTGTATATACATATTATCCATATATTACGTTACATTACAATAGTATAAAATGTAGATGGTAACTACATCATACGTTAATAGTGCGCTAAACCATACCAGTTTTAAAACATCATTATGTTTGTCCCTTATAACGTATGTTATAAAATTGTATAACTAAGTTTGGTTCATTTACATATGTAATCACTCTAAAACATGTATAATTACGTATATCACATGATGTTTATATACGGGTGCTGATGTTTTGGTACATGCCCTAAACCATCCAACGGTACAAACATGTACCAAATTACGTATATAAAAAGATGTACCCATTTAAATACTATATATGTATACCATTAATGTACCGTTGGATGGTTTAGGAATATAGAATATCTGTGTTATACCCACAATCTGAACAACGTGGAGGAGTCCAATATTTATTCACAGAGCACTCTATAATTGTGCTCACAAGTACAGATATAATAACCCCAATTATCTCCAATACACTAAAGCATGGATTTAGGATATAGTAATGTTACACGGATTAAGATTGCGTCAAAACATCTAAAAGACTACAAACTCTAGACAGATTCAATTTACAAGCATCGCTTACCCATCTTCATGTTTCAATTTAGATCATGTTATAAATAACGTACACTCTAAACGCATGTTATAACGCGATGGATAGGTTTGTGAGTGCATATCAAACTTAGAGTTTGTACCACAAAAAAGCACAACATAATCTTATATCTATAAGATATTACCATAACACAAACATAATACATTTTGATTACCGTTTATAAAATCATCACATATACAATCTGTTACGCATAATTATGTAGTTTTAAGTGTACATTTACAATATACGATGTTTGTATATAATAGTAACAATATATATCATATGATGTGTAAACGTACATGTATAGCCTTGACTTTGGATTGCTACACTTGAATATATGTTAATATTGATAAACATCATTTAGTTTTAAAATACATGTTTTAGAGTGATTACATCTTTATAAAACTAATTAGTTTATACCATATAACACCCGTATAAAACATATATAGATCAAAAACATATATATTTTTTAATGGTACTAGATTATGTATCCACTAATTATTTTGGAGATAATATATACACACTATGCGTCATATAACTCTAAGTTAGTTCTGTAAACATGCGTTAATACCATGGTTATGTATACCCATCTCTATTATACAATATTTGTGTTTTATATAAACTATTTATGGGTATTAATACTCATGCTACAATCGTGTAAATTGTAAATACATGTTTAGAGTGCATGGTTATGATCGCCGGATTTATGCACATAAAATGTACATACCCCGATACGTGGTTTATGTTTTAAAACTATGTTTGTATATCATAGTTAATATGTATTATTTATTTAGCACAATAATATCCATATGGATCCTTATTTATGTAGAGTGTTAAACTTGTGATATACATATAAAAAGGTTTATATAATCTACATCATTGGATATTTTAAACATATGTTTTTGTAATATATAGCCCCCATATATCATCAAATAAAGACATATTATGTACATACCCTATTTATGTGTATATGTAGGACTCCTACATATAAGTAATATCACTCTAAACTGATATGTTTGGCATAGAGATGGTATATACATTGCTTAATGTTATTGATTTGGGCAATAGCATTAAGATCAGAGTTATGGTACATGCACTTTAAAAATTCAATTTATACTATTACATTTAGTTATACAGTATGTTTTATTGCATATCAATAATTGATTAAAGTGCAGTTACTAAACTATAAACATGGTGTGATAAAATAGTAAATATGTTATATAACATTACAATATGGGCATCACTTAGGGTATATATAAGTTGACACACATGGCATCCGTTTTGTACATAACTCAAAACATAGGTAAACAATACGTCATGTTGTATATACGTTTATTTTGTAATAATTTTTATAAACAAATTTGTATCAACATATATAAGTTGATATATTTTATATGGATCCGGGGTATAACATGAGTAAACCACAATTGAGAAAATAATTTCCCTTGTATTAAACTCAAGATGATTCATCAGCATATATATACGTATTATAGATGCAATTATGCTAAGAATAGAAACAATTAAGCCTATAAATAAGGAAACTATATAACAAACATATTACAGAAGATATCCTTCCATTACGCCTCCGCAAGATGAGGCTCGTGTGCGAGACCAATCTTGATGCGGAGGAGATCAAAGCGAGACCGGGGAAGAGGCTTGGTTAATGCATCGGCGAGCTGGGCTTGTAACGAAACGTGAGAGACACGTAGTTGGCCGTCTTGTACAAGTCCTCGAATGAAGTGATAGTCGATTGCTACATGTTTCATGCGGGAGTGAAACACAGGATTCGCGCAGAGGTACGTGGCGCCAACGTTGTCACAATAAATAACCGGTGAGTTGCTTGGCTTGATGCCCATCTCAGATAAAAGAGAAACAATCCAGCGAACCTCAGAGGCTGTGGATGCTACTGCCTTGTACTCCGCTTCCGTTGATGACCGTGCTGCTGTCCGTTGTTTCTTACACGACCAAGATATTGCATGACGACCAAGATAGACGATATGAGCACTTGTAGACGTATAGTCATCACGGTTGCCTCCCCAGTCAGCATCAGAGAATGCATGTAGAGTGGCTGTGTTGGAGGAGGGCATGAAGACACCAAGAGACATCGATCCTGCGAGATACCGGAGTATCCGTTTTGCTGCTTGCCAGTGCTCCGTTGATGGTCGATGCATGAATTGGGAGAGCTTGTTGACAGCAAAGGAGATGTCGGGTCGTGTAAAGTGAAGATATTGAAGGCTTCCAATGACATTTCGGTATTCAGTGGGATCATCAAGGGGAGTTCCGGCGGCCAAGGTGAGCGTCGACGTGGACGCCATTGGAGTAGAGACCGTCTTGGCTTGCAGCATGTTAGTTCGAGCAAGGAGATCATAGATATATCGTCGTTGAGTAAGATAAAGACCTTGCGGTGTTCGACTAACCTCGACGCCCAAGAAAAACGAAAGATCACCGAGATCTTTGACGGAGAAACGCGCGGAGACTTGACGAATGAGGTTGTGGCATGCCATGGTGTCATTGCCGGTGATGACTATGTCATCAACATAGACAAGTAGATAAATGATGAGTTTGCCTTCCCGAAGAATAAATAGGGATGTGTCCGCCAACGAGTTCGTGAACCCGACCGAGAGAAGATAGGTCCGGAGTTCGGTATACCAAGCTCTTGGAGCTTGTTTGAGACCATATATCGCCTTGTGTAATTTACACACGAATGTGGGTCGGTCTTGATCGACAAAACCGGGTGGTTGTGTCATAAAGACATCATCATGTAGTGTTCTTTGAAGAAACGCGTTGTTGACGTCTAGTTGTCGAAGAGGCCATCCATGAGTAGTGGCAAGACTTAAGATAATTCGAACCGTAGCGGGCTTGACCACCGGACTGAACGTGTCATGATAGTCAATTCCGGGTCGTTGATGAAATCCTTTGGCCACTAGTCTTGCCTTGCACCTGTCAAAAGAACCATCAGCCTTTCTTTTAGTTTTAAACACCCACTTACAGCCCACGATATTGTGTGAGGATTTCGCCGGAACCAACTCCCAAGTGCCGTTTTTCACCAAGGCATCAAATTCCTCCGTCATAGCTTGTCTCCAACGAGGCGATTTCAGAGCTTGGGAGACGGTGGTCGGTTCAAGGTCGGGTGGGGAAGAGGATGTAAGTGTGTTGGCATATTTGGTGGTAGGCTTGGTGATATTGTTTTTGGATCGGGTTTTCATCGGGTGGTTGTTTCGTGGTGGTGACGGTACAGGTTGGTTTTGGTGGGTTGGTGGTGTCGGAGGATCAGTGGTAGTATCTTGGTTTGCTGGTGGTGTTGTGTCCGGTGTCATGGTTGAAGGTGAGGCGACGAGGCAATCGTGTGGCAGCGGCGAAGGACCCGGAGACGGTGGCGCTGGCGTCAAGGCAGGAGCAATGAGTGGTCCGCTAGGAACAATTGTATGGGCTGGAGAAAGACTCGTAGTTGAGGTCTCGTCGGAAGGGATGTTATCGGATAGTTTGTGGAATGGGAAGGTGTTTTCGACAAAGGTGACATGTCTGGATGAGTAGACTCGGTTGGTTTTGAGATCAAGGCAGAGAAAGGAGCTTTGGGTTAAGGAGTATCCTACGAAGACACAAGGTGTTGACCTTGGGTCGAGTTTATGATGAGAGTACGGTCTTAACCAAGGAAAACATAGGCAGCCAAAGGTACGTAATTTTGTATAATTGGGCTCGGTGGAGAAAAGAGTTTGAAACGGTGAGCTGTGGTTTAGGACCTTAGTCGGAAGCCTATTGATCAAGTAAACAGCTGTTGGAAAAGCAAAGGTCCAATAGGCTAAAGGGATGTTTGCTTGTGTTAGAAGCGAAAGACCCGTTTCCATAATGTGACGGTGCTTGCGCTCCGAAACTCCATTATGTTCGGGTGTATGAGGTGGAGTTGTGAGGTGGGTAATACCATGGGATGAGAGGAAAGTACGGAGGGCAATGTATTCGCCCCCGTTGTCGGAGTAGAGGGTACGGATTTTGTGAGAGAATCGGTTTTCGACTAAGGCTTTGAACCGTGGAAAGATTTCGAGTACTTGTGATTTGCATTGTATCGGGTAGAACCACGTGTACCGTGTGTAATGATCAACGAAAATCACATAGTACTTAAATCCATCAAAAGATACGACCGGGGATGTCCAAACATCCGAGAAAACAATGTCAAGAGGATGAGACGAGTTGAGAGATGAAATGGCAAATGGAAGTTTGTGACTTTTATTGATAGAACAAGACTCACAACTCAACATTTTTGGTGATTTAGAGGACAATGGAAGAGAATACCGACTCAAGACTTTATTCAAAACATCAAAGGACGGATGACCTAGTCTAGAATGCCACTCGGAAATGGTGGTTTTTATTGTAGAAAAACAACGAGATAAATGTGAAGGGATAGGTTGGGGTATAGGCGGCCACTCATATACTCCGTCCTTGAGATGCCCGGTTGTGAGATGCGCCCCCGTTTCTAGATCCTTCACCTGAAAATAGAAAGGGAAAAATTCAACGGAAACGTTGTTAGACGTGCATAATTGGTGAAGGGAAATAAGGTTTCGTCGTAAAGAGGGAACACATAGCACATTGGTTAATGAAAAAGGTCGAGAGGTCGAGTTTAAAGAGATGGAACCGGTGTGGGTGATCGGATGGGTGGAACCGTCTCCAAGCTCTACGTCATCGCCAGCCGAATAAGGAGAGTGGAGTGAAAGGTTGCCGAGATCCGAGGTGATATGGTGAGATGCTCCCGAATCGAGCAGCCATGTTGGAGAGGATGTAGGCAGTGATGACGGGACGGTGGTATGATGTGCACGCGCAGGCCAGGTCTGGCCTTGTGATCCAAAGGCCTGATTAGAGGCCGAACCGAAGGTAGAGGCAGCCCCCGGGTTCAGCATGTGACATCTCTTAGCACTATGGCCTTGAGTTCCACACAATTGGCATTTCCCTAGATAGGGTTTGCGAGGACGTTGCTGTGAGTTTCCAGCTGGCTTGGACGAATGCCAAGGCGGACGAGAGGAGATTCCTTGGTTCCGTGTGTGAGTGTTGTGTGCCGTGATTGGTACCACCGGTGTGTCAGGTTCAGCAATGTGAAGATCCGACTCATGGTTGAGCAGCTTTTCATGGAGTTCCACGAACGAGATCGGGGTATCACGAGCATTGACAACATCCTTGACAGATTTGTACTCGTCACCAAGACCCGAGAGTATCAAATCTACAAGATCTTCATGATCAATGGGCTTTCCAAGGAGAGCTAGCTCATCAGCCTTGATTTTGAAGTGATGCATATAATCATCAATGGTCTTGCTGCCTTTGGTGAATCGACGCAATGTCTCTTTGATTTGTTTGATATGGCCGCGACTGGAGCGACCGTATGTGGAGGCCAAGGTTTCCCATGCCTCGCTGGTGGATGTTGCCCGAGCTACAAGGGCTTGACAGGACGGTGAGATCGAGCCAAGTAGAGCAGAAAACGCCAATCGATCTTGGCGGAACCATGGCTGAAATGCATGGTTAGGTTGGATCGTGTTGTTCTCGACAATTGTCTGTGAAACATTTTCGGCTGTTTCCAGGAAACTCTCAAGGTTGTACCCTTGAAACAGAGATCGGAGTTGCAGGCTCCAAGTGATGTAGTTGTTGGACGACAGCTTCGTGACATTGGTGACATTCACGTTGATGAGGGGACATGTCGAATTGCCGGGTGTGTATAGAGTCACATTGTCCGTGGTGACTGGGGAGCCATCGGATGGTGGGGTGTTTGCAGCGGTGGTGGACATTGTCGACGGCGGCAGCGGCAGGACGAGCTAGGGTTGTCGTTAGACAAAAAAGAGTTCTGATACCATAAACCACAATTGAGAAAATAATTTTCCTTGTATTAAACTCAAGATGATTCATCAGCATATATACACGTATTATAGATGCAATTATGCTAAGAATAGAAACAATTAAGCCTATAAATAAGGAAACTATATAACAAACATATTACAGAAGATATCATTCCATTAATGAGTGCAATAAAACATATATTTAGAGTGCACTCATTTGTGATAGAGCGCTATACATGTAAATTACCATCTACATGGTAAAAACGTTATACAGTTTTTATGGCAAGACACTACTATGTTTATTATACGGTACTATTATGTAGAGAGTGTAGTATATACCAAACATACACGCCCCGGTAAATATTTTTACCCATAATAAACATATATAATAGGAATACACGCTATGTATAAACATTGATCATACAATGCGTTAAAAATGTTAGAGTAAATACATGATCGAAATATAGGTATAAAATACTATACGGGTATTTAACTAAACATAAGTGTCTATTTACATCGAATTTACATATTTTGATTCAATATGTATATGTAGTTTGGGTATCATACATATTTATCCATAACATCACAGAGGTATATTAATTCTTTTATGTACCCATGTTATGTTTGTGTAAGTGATATATAAATATGCTTACACATATCATGCTTACATCTAAATAAATGGATGTTTATATATTAACTAACTATATAAACATATTGTGTTATGATAAACATATTACAAACACTACGATTTTATGATCCAAACATTGACTTGTCTATATAACTTATAATTTTTTTTTTTTGTTAAACGGTAAATTCTATTATATACACTGCCCAAGTACAAAAGTGGAAGAGTGTTTCAGTTACATCAATTTAGAAACAACCAAAAGACGAATAGAAGCATTACAAACGATCAAAGTATCGGAACCAAGTACTCATAATTGTTTCTCCCGGAGTAGGCGCCCTCAAATCCGCCTGGGCCGAAGAAAGTTTACGCCGAGTAGATCTAATGATGTCCCTTCGAATCTCCTCAACCGACCAAGCCTCGGAACGGTGAATCCATAACAAAATCATGTACTTAAGAAGACAAGACCTTCTCTCCATCCATAACATGTAAATAGTAGCCTGAAAGAGTAACAAAATCATGTACTTAAGAAGACAAGACCTTGTACATGATTTGAGCCACACCAGATTATCCTTCAAGGAGTGGAACGTTGGAGATGATGTTGGTGAGTAATCCAATATCGACGGCCAGATCTGTGCAGAGTAAGGACATATAAAGAACAGGTGGTCTATCGATTCCTCTCCAGCACCACAAAGGACACAGGAAGTTGGCGTATTAAGCCCCCAAGAAGCAATTCTGTTTCGTGTCAGCAATCTGTTCCTAACCACAAGCCATGTGATGAATGAGTGTTTAGGGACAGAGCGCGTAAACCATACAACATCCTTCCAGAAAACCCGTGGTGGGGTTGGAGTTAAGCACGACCATGTTTTCTTTGTCGAGAATGGCGAGAGGGAAGAATCTGAGTATGCATCGGACCAATAGAATTGGTCTGGACTGTTGCTGTCCCTCGGATTAGGGTGAGCTAGCAACGCTTGATGTATCGAAAGAGCTGCATCTGAACGAGCTGAACGAAGCTGCCAGCCTCCATCCGAGGCAGCTGCTGCTACAGTTGAGTCCAAGGGAATCCCCAACATTCTTGGACCCATGGAACCTGTCACCGAGAGAAGGGATCCAAGAGATAACCAGGAGTCATACCAGAAGCTGCAGGATTCGCCATTTCCAACTTTGCAGCGGAGGAGTAATTTGGCAGATGATCGAAGTTTCAGCAGCTTGTGCCAAGCCCAACTACCTTTTCCTCGATCTTTTAGTGACCAGAAATGCTTTCCACCTTCAGATTGTGGGTTACCCACGATACCCAAAGCGAGCCTCCTTTAGTGAATAAAATCCAAATAAGCTTTAGACATAGAATTTTGTTCCAGTCCGATAGTCTTCTTAATCCAAGACCACCAGTAGCTTTAGGTGTACAAATCGATGACCAAGAAACTTTAGCCCCTTTCGCAGAATCCGGAGCACCCGACCATAGGAAGGCTGAACACATCCGCTCTATACTCTTTAGACAAGCCGAAGGTAAGATGAACGCTGCTGCCCAGAAATTTATGATACTGTATATCACAGATTTTAGCAGGTGTAAACGTCCTGCAAAGGAAAGGTGTCTAGCCATCCAGGAGCAAAGCCTAGCTCTGATGCAGTCACGGAGAAGGGCACAATCTCGGTCACGGAAACGTGAGGGAGATAGAGGGAGACCCAAGTACTTAATCGGAAGTGACGTTGCAGTAATGCCAAGCGTCTCAGCCGTGGAGGTGACAGAAGCAAAGTTATCACCATCAAGGAACAAGGAAGTTTTGCCTTTGGATCACCTTCAATCCCGAGACTCGGTAGAACTCATCAAAGGTACGCAATACGGCGGATAGTGAGCTGATGGAGCTGTCAGAGAACACCAAAATGTCATCCGCAAAAGTTAGGTGAGATACCATTGGAGATCGACATTTGAGCGGCAGTTTGATGTTGCCTTTGATCACTTCGCGGTTCACATCCATCACAAGGACAAACAGATAGGGAGAGATAGGATCACCTTGTCTTAATCCACGTTTTCCAAGGAAGAATCCGGTAGTTTCGCCATTAAATGATAACGAGAAGGCGGTGGTGGATACACACTTATAATTATACATGTTTATTATGGTATCCAGATATTATGATCCATAATAACGCATTTTGTATAGATATTATTGCACTCCAACATCATAGAGAGTGTAGTTTAAACATGTAATGTATAAAATGGAGTTACGTTTAAATCAAACATATAGATAATTACCAATTTATAGTTATGTCTATACATATAGTGCAATAAAACACAGTTCAATAACATGTTTGTTTATGCTAATCTATGTGCGCACAATTTACCCATTTGAGTATGCACTTTATACAATAATGTATCATACTATAATATCATGCTACCACATGGATTAAGTATATTATATCTTAGGAGTACATATACCCATATGTACGGGGTTTGAACGCACTCTTTTATAATGTTAGAATTAATAGTACCAAACATTACCATGTTTATTTGAACTAATAATTTTATATAAATTATTACAATATGTATACTCTAAATCATATAAAAAATGAGTAATATCGCGTACATGCTATACATATTTAACATTTAATATTACGTTTTACAATCGTATATTACGGGATGTTTGTAAATTACCCTTTGTGCATTATAATCCTAAAATATGTAAAGGAGTTATAAAATGATATATGCTAAAGTTTTATATCATATTTACAATCTATAATAGGTGTGTTAAGCCATAATCCATAATAGGAATATAGATCATTACTACAATATATGATTCGATGATCGAAAGATTTAGTGGATCATATGGTATAATCCTAAACAAATTGTGATTACTAAATTGTAACATGGTATCATCCAAACATATATAATCATATGTTTAATCGTATAGGTAAACACCCAAACATTACAAAAAAACCTTGACAATGTTTAGAGTGCATCGAAACATACTTAGAGTGCATCCAAACACGTTTAGAGTGCGTTCAAACATGTTTTTTTTTTGGATACACGCTTTCAAGGTTAGTGATGCTACAAGCACTCAAAACGTGTTTGAACGCACTCTTGATAAAATCCAAAACATGTAGTAAAAAACATACGTCTATACCGGGGTATATAATGTATACATATTGGAGTGTTTAGGCTAATACCCATATACCAAGTTGGATCATAAGCCTAAACATCCAATCCAATTGCCACTCTAAATTTAGGTACTATATGTAGCACTCATAAATATCAATGGGTACATAAAAGAATTATTGTGGTATTAAAAAGATAAAACGTTTAGAGTGCATCCTATATGTGATATCCATTAAATATAATAACTATGCATACATGCACTCTAAACATTGTTTAGAAATGTATATATGTGGTATAATGCATCTAACTTTATCATAAACATCTATATGTTTTTCTGTAACATGTTTTATATATATATATATGTTTGCTACATAGGTTATTGATAACCATTATTGTGGTTTGTACATATATATGTTTAGGTAATCACATATATATCCATATGTGTATACCTTGTGTTATACGTAAAACTGTAGCAAACATCTATGTTTATAAACTATGCATTTAGATAAAAATGGCCACAACATCTATAGATTTATTGTGGTACAATATTAAGCCCGTAACATATGTATTATAGTTCTTTAGGGGTATAACTAAATATAATAGTACAAATGTTATACACCATGTTATATATAGTCCCGGTACAAACATGTTCATAATCATAATTTAGAGTGTATCTAACACTCTAGTTATACACAATATTCGAACCTATCTGTGGTATGGATAACTTACCAAGCCTATTTCCGAACCTATCTTTATCTCATACAATACACGGTAGGGTCGTGAGGAGTTTATACCCATATTGTAGTTATAAATTTGAGTCCAAACTATTGTAGTTTTATGCACTCTAAATGAAACTTAGTCATCAAAACATTACGTTTGATGTTTGTCTAAACATGTTTAGAGTGCATGGATTTAGGAATGTTTGAGTCAAAACATGTGTTATAATTACGTATTATAACCGTGAAAGCGTGTATCCAAAAAAAACATGTTTGAACGCACTCTAAACGTGTTTGGATGCACTCTAAGTATGTTTCGATGTATATATAAACACGGTTTATTACGCATAATATGTTTTATTACGCATAGATTTATCAAACATAATGCATTTGTCTAAAAAATTTGAGTCCTTTGTCTAAACATGTTTGGATGTTATTACTACAATACAGACATTTTATGCACTAAGTTTGTGTAAATATATCTATACATACCCACAATTTATGTGTTGACGCATAGGTTTAGTGCATTAAATAGTCAAAAAGCCCTAACTCGTTTGGTACATATATGCTATAATAGATATTGTGGTATACATAATTCCCACGCTTTCACGGTTTAAATATGTTTAGATGCATAATGGGTATTTATAAACATCTATATGTTTGTTATATATACATATGTTTGTTATAGTGTAGCTCAAAAACATCTTAACGGTTGTTTGTGCCTATAAACTTGCTCACATGTATCATTAAATGAGTGTAGTATACGGGTGTATATAACTCTTTTGCTATTAGGTTATATAAAAACATGTTACGATTATACCATGTTATGTACCTTACCATACCCATATTATGTTGTAGCATCTACAACAATGGTTTAAACATATATGTTTATTATGGGTTTAACATATACATGATCCATCTACATGGTATAAACATAATATTTGCGTAAATAGAGTGCATGTATATATATGTTATACCCTTTGTAACATACGTTATCTATTTATATCATGCTATACATATGGTAGCATACCCTAAATATGTTACAAAGGACTTTTGTAGATAAATGTGTTACTCTAAACATTGTTGATAACTCCCAGTATCTACAATGTTTGGATGTTTTGTAAATTACCATAATATACATGTAGATAATGTTATATGGTATTTTTAGAGTGCTGATATTAATATACCCATATGTTTTCCTACAATATGTTTAGTTTAACCTAAGTTTAATGGTATAAACTTAGGTTATCATTACATGGGTATATTAAACATTGTATAATGTAGGTTATACATTCCAATAATATGTATGGACCGTGTATAGATGTTTAGATGTCCATATAGTGCCATACCAGTGTGCAATACCAAATTACGAATAGATGTAAAGATGCGCAATACACATAGACAAGTTAGTTAATATGTACTACCGTGGTTACCGTATGTTGTGTACCACATTTTGGGTACCTAATTATCTATCTATTTGTGAGTAGTCCTATCAAAAAATAATTATAGTTCTGGAAATATCTGTATTTTATAACATGTTTTATTGATAAACATATATATACCCATACACATTATATGTACCGATAAAACATGATCATATGTCTATATAAAGAATTTAGCATCTATAAAAATTTAGGCACATCATAAATTAACGTATGGGTATTTAGATGACAAATGTTAATATGATTAATTATTAAAGATCGTATACATGTTATATTGTGGTATATGATTTCTACTATTGTATACCCCGTACGGGGTAATGTGTTTTGGGTCAAGAATTGAGAAATTGTGAACGAGGTAATAATCGTTTATATGGTTTATAACAATCCACTGATTATGCGTTAACTATCTGTGATTGGATAAACGCATGTTTATGTTGGGTGATATTGTCTCCAGGATCTAAACCATATAAATATGTCTATATATATGTTAGTGATGCTACAAAGGTGATACAGTATTTATAAATGATCGATACAGTCTTAGGCATAATAATTTATATAATTTATATAAAACGCTCATTGATTTTTAGAGATGGTTTATGATATTACATTTATGTTTGTAAATCCAAAACATGTAGTCAAAAACATATGATTTGTACAAGCACTCAAAACATGACCCTCTATTAAATACCGGTTAGGTACCCATGTTATTGGTGATAAAAATGGATATTTTATAGCATATACTCCCGTAGATGCTATTACACCCAAATAGTACAAAAGAACGGTTATGTAATAAAAACGGACTATAAATGATCCATATGTTGTTAAACAGTGCATGTACAAACATTTTAAAACTATTTGATGTACCATATAAGGAATGTATATATATAGATGACCTATGTGTTGACGGGGTGTATATACATCCAAACCATAATTAGTTAATATCGGTATGTAACCATTGATATAATTATAGATCTTATAACGTATGGGTACATGATCATATGTTTAGACATAACTATGTATAATCGTATACATCACAGACATAATCAGTCATGTCTACATATTATAATCTCTAATAATATTTTTACCATGTAGTTATGTATAAAACATGGGTAGATACCCCGTAATAATGATCATGGTACTCGAGGTTAGCATGTTATACGTTAATTTTGGACTACCAACTGCCTATGCTCATATAATACACGGATGAACATAATATCTTGGAATGCACGAAGCCGAATTTTGGATGCACTCTATCTAAACATTTAATGTTAACTCAATGCGTGTTAAACGGATGTTTAAAACTCTAAAGTGCAAAACCGTTTAGATAAAAACACGTAGTCAATGTAATCCATATGTTATGGATTTAGAGTGCATAAACCATGTTTAAACATTTTATATATTTACTCCCTATGCGTCATATAACTCTAAGATATTATGATGTATATATGTTTAAAACATATGAGACATGGCATCGAATCAGACATTTTATACATAAAGAAATTTGGTGTTACTCTAAATGATAGTTGTAAATAATGATGTTTAGATATAATGTATAAACTGGTTATTGTATGCCAGAACTACTCGGTTTAAACGAGGTATATCATGCTATATATCCCCGGTTATAGATATTGTACATACAATATGTTATATAAAAACTACAATAAACATGCTAAATTACCATGTTTAGAGTGCATGGATAGAGTGCAATATTACGTTTTATACATATAATACATACATATAAATCACGGAATATGTATATGTTTGGAGTTCGGGTGTTATACATATATAATCGTTATAGTCATATGGCACTCGGGGATCCGAGAAATCTCCGGATGGTCGGTTGAAGAACCATCAACCATCACTTAAGGACTCAATTTACCCATCTTGTTATACAGTATGGTTTAATCCACTGTGTTTTGTGTAACTATGTATAAACATACTGTGTTTTATAATACGTTATAGTGCAATAAAGGGGTCAGAAATGTAGTCCGTGAGTTATATGGTCTATCCATATATGGGTACTAAGCTCATTCCATTTATATAAACTACAAATATTATTTCGAACCTATATTATGGTGTACTACAACATTTAATGATAAATATGGGTATTTAGAGTGGGTAAATTGTAAATCATAGCTCTTTACAATACATGTGTACAATCATTAAGAAATATGTACACATACATGTATATGTATATATATGTATGTGTTTTAAATATAAACGGATGTATACACAATTTTACACTTTTTTTTTTTTTTATACCGTAATATTCTTCTGTATATATATATGAATCAATGATTACACAAGTTTTGTTAGTGGTCAAAAGCATCCGCAGTTTTCTCGGTCATGCTGGCTTCTACAGGAGGGTCATTAAAGATTTTTCCAAGATCTCCAAACCTCTTACTGATCTGCTCTGCAAGGAAGCGTTATTCAAGTACGCAGCCGAATGCGATACTGCATTCCAAACTCTGAAGAAAGCTCTGACGTCTGCCCCTATCATCCAACCTCCTGATTGGAATCTACCTTTCGAGATCATGTGTGACGCCAGTGATTTCGCAGTTGGCGCAGTTCTCGGCCAACGTAAAGACAAGAAACTTCACGCTATTTATTACGCAAGCCAAACCCTAGATGATGCTCAGACGAACTACACTACGACGGAAAAGGAAATGCTTGCTATTGTCTTCGCGTTCGAGAAGTTCCGATCATACCTCATCGGGGCCAAAGTCATTGTCTTCACAATGTAATCCATATGTTATGGATTTAGAGTGCATAAACCATGTTTAAACATTTTATATATTTACTCCCTATGCGTCATATAACTCTAAGATATTATGATGTATATATGTTTAAAACATATGAGACATGGCATCGAATCAGACATTTTATACATAAAGAAATTTGGTGTTACTCTAAATGATAGTTGTAAATAATGATGTTTAGATATAATGTATAAACTGGTTATTGTATGCCAGAACTACTCGGTTTAAACGAGGTATATCATGCTATATATCCCCGGTTATAGATATTGTACATACAATATGTTATATAAAAACTACAATAAACATGCTAAATTACCATGTTTAGAGTGCATGGATAGAGTGCAATATTACGTTTTATACATATAATACATACATATAAATCACGGAATATGTATATGTTTGGAGTTCGGGTGTTATACATATATAATCGTTATAGTCATATGGCACTCGGGGATCCGAGAAATCTCCGGATGGTCGGTTGAAGAACCATCAACCATCACTTAAGGACTCAATTTACCCATCTTGTTATACAGTATGGTTTAATCCACTGTGTTTTGTGTAACTATGTATAAACATACTGTGTTTTATAATACGTTATAGTGCAATAAAGGGGTCAGAAATGTAGTCCGTGAGTTATATGGTCTATCCATATATGGGTACTAAGCTCATTCCATTTATATAAACTACAAATATTATTTCGAACCTATATTATGGTGTACTACAACATTTAATGATAAATATGGGTATTTAGAGTGGGTAAATTGTAAATCATAGCTCTTTACAATACATGTGTACAATCATTAAGAAATATGTACACATACATGTATATTTATATATATGTATGTGTTTTAAATATAAACGGATGTATACACAATTTTACACTTTTTTTTTTTTTTATACCGTAAATATTCTTCTGTATATATATATGAATCAATGATTACACAAGTTTTGTTAGTGGCGATCAACCATTACCACAAACCGAAGTAAGACAATAAACCCAGGTTAATACAAAAGTAAACGGACTATAGAGCTTCAAAATATCGAAACCAGTAGGTGAGCAACGAATCTTCAGCAATTGCAGGTCTCCATTCAGCTCGGATGCTTGATAGTCTGCCACGCGTTGAGGCTAGAATCTACACTTTTTTTTTTTTTTATACCGTAAATATTCTTCTGTATATATATATGAATCAATGATTACACAAGTTTTGTTAGTGGCGATCAACCATTACCACAAACCGAAGTAAGACAATAAACCCAGGTTAATACAAAAGTAAACGGACTATAGAGCTTCAAAATATCGAAACCAGTAGGTGAGCAACGAATCTTCAGCAATTGCAGGTCTCCATTCAGCTCGGATGCTTGATAGTCTGCCACGCGTTGAGGCTAGAATCTCCTTGGCCACTATGGACGAAGGGCGAGAATGCTGTTGGTGCAACCGCAGGTTACGCTCCCACCAAGTGTGATAGACGGTAGCTTGCAATAGCAATAGGAGGATGAGTGATAATACTCTGTGGTCTGAGCATTTGGCAGCCCATTGTAGCGCATCATTAAAAGACTCTGGAGGATCCCATGAGAACGGTGCATTGTGGAGCAGTTTATCCCACAATTGGAAGGTAAAATCACACTTAACAAATAAATGGTCCATAGACTCATCAGCGCAATCGCAGAGAAGGCAGCCTAAATGTGAGTTCGGCGACCAAGCAGAAATACGGTCTCTAGTTGGTAGTCTGTTCCGAGCGGCCAGCCAGCAAACAAAAGCGTGCTTTGGAATGGAGTGAGTGAACCAAACAATATTGGACCACGAGACTTGGAATTTTACACATTTTTAGAATGCTATATTATGTTTGTGTATTAGGCAGATTTTTTATGTTTAGTTACATATGTATGTTACGTTCAAGCCTATGTTACATATATATAGGGCATCCAAACATGCATCATTATACAAAATGTAGTCCGGATGTTGATATAATTTTTAGGCTACGATTTTGTGTATATACGTTACGTGTTTACCATACATAGTTTATATTTAACATAGTTGTAATTTACCCATGCTTGTACTACATAAAATTGTGGTAACAAGTTTAGAGTGTACGTTATACATCAAATCCCAAATAAATACCATAATATATTCACCATAAATATAATCATCTAAAAGTATAAGATGCACGATAACTATATAAAGATCACAAATTGGTAAAATTAAACATCTTTTATTGCACTCTAAACATGTTTCGACGCATTTTAAACATGTTTTGATGCACTCTAAAAATGTATATTAGGGGTATATAACAATATGTATATAATTTATATAGACATAACTTTAGTTTTTTATGTTTGGTATGATTGTATACCAATGGACGATATACGTATATAAACAGTGGTATTACATAATTGTATAAACTGTATGACGTACATATAACAGGTTTGTTAGGGTATATACACATAATCCTATACAGATTATACCATGATGTACCCCTAATATAGCACTCTAACAATAGATTTTAGAGTGCATCGAAAGTATTGAGTGCACCCTATACGTATAAGACATCTGAAACTTTTTGTCTAAACATATAATTACTCTAAACATGTTTAGAGTATGCATAATTAGTATACACTCGTAACATCATGTTTGGATGCACTCAAAACAAGTTTGAGTCCAATAAAAGACTTTACAGATATACACTTAAAATGGCAACAACTTTGTGGGTATATGTTATATACATATACGATATTTTGTACATGTATAACCGTGTATGGATAGTTATGGTATTAATCACTCTAATAATGATATTATGTTTGATCTAGTGGTTACCGTAAAACATGATTAAATTTATGGCACTCAAAACACGTTTAGAGTGCTATATGTGTGGTAATAATTTATATAGTATATGTTTATACTATATAAATCACAACTGATTAAATTTTAGTGCATATAGAATATGACTTTATGCACTCTAATTTCTTGGTTATGGGTATGTATAAACATTAAAACATGTTTACAAAAATGTAACTGGCCATGATTTTACTGATTATGCGTTATATCTGTACACTTACATTTTATGAACTCCGATGGTTTTTGTGATATATGGTAGTATTTGTAACAGTGAATACTACCATACAACTTACCATGAACGGTACATTAATTTTTTCTAAAATTATATAACATTTTATAAACAATAGCATATAGTACCACATGGATTTAATGAACTACATTTTATAGAAATAGCTCCTTTTAGAGTGTTGTCTAAACGTTTGGACATAATCCTATATAGGTAAGTGCACTTACGAGGTTTATTATGCAAACTATCTGTTTGGAGGCTATGAGTGATATAACAAAAACATATTTTATAAGATATGTATTATATAACCATCGATCTAAATGTACCTATACACACACTCCAATTACATGTAAAGATGTTTTATTACAACATATAAAAATGATATAGTATGTACAAATGATGTTGTTGAACTTAAGTTATATCCTTAAATGTTTTATATCATAACTTTGTGATTATAAATTTAGAGTGTATACAGTTTGGTTATATGTATAATATATAGTGTACGATGTTATACCCCGATATAGTTACATACGGGGTATGTAATAACAATATATACAAATAGTATATGATTACACATATACGTGCACTATATATTATACATATAACCAAACTGTATACACTCTAAATTTATAATCACCACAATTATAACCGTTTGATACATCTACATAATCCGGTATACCAAAACTTAATCAGTCATGTTAGATCAGTATCACTCTGAGATAAACACATTTATCATGTTTTATACAATATTACATATAGGGCTAACACGTAGAGACTCTAATTATACCTTATTATGTGCATAATATCGGGTATATAATTTATAGTCATATATTACTAGACATATATAAAATGAGTATAGTCGTGGTAAAAGTGTTTAACATGGTTTTACGTTTGAGTCCTTTGTCTTGTGAGCAAGGCATGGTTTTATGTTTGTAGTATTGTAGATAAATGTAAACTATATGATATTTCTACATGTGAGTGCCATAACGTGGTTTGTATTATGCTACATTGATGTATTATGTTCCAAACGGTTTACGGACACAGAAAAGGTACATGTTTATCCAAGACATAGAGTTTATATAATCATTAGATGGGTAACCTTAAGTTTAGTTTATATAAACTACAATATTAGATATATGCACTACAATAAAACGTACATGTATAAAATCGGATTGATATAGTGCCTAAGATGTAGTTTAACCATATACCACAAACATACGTTATATGTTTACATCATGTTTATAAACATCATTACTGTAATATCGGGGTATAATGGTACCCCTCCAAAAAATCCATGTTTGGATAGCTAAAATCCATAATGTTATTACGTATTACAAGCGCATGTTATATTGTGGGTATGTATATATGGCACTCTAAATCCATGCACTCTAAAACATAGATTATGTATTACAAATTAGTATATGACATATATACATATAACATAAACATATAGAGTGCTCTGTGATAATGATCATGATAATTTATGTGTCAAACACATGGCGAAGATTTTATAAAAACACATCATCCGACCCAATAAATGGCAACAGTCCGGTATGGTATTTCAAGGATTAATAATCGCATGAACGTAAATCCAATCATGCATTCTCTACATCATTGGATATTTTAAACATATGTTTTTGTAATATATTGCCCCCATATATCATCAAATTATAACGGGGTAATATGTCTACAACAATGGTATACATATTAGCTATTATATAGACAAAATCATATATAACCACAAGTAAAACCATGCCTTGTCATGTTTTTATATGAGTGTAAAATTATGGTTGTTGGTTGTAATGCTCTACGATGATCCGTGATATGACATTTTGACTATGTATTGATTCATTGGTTTATGAATGCATTACTTTTTCCGTTATATGATTAGCATGTTTGTTATATTACGGTAAATATCCTTGAATCATTGTAGATGATTCTAAATTCCCTGGTCAGTTATCATTGTGGGAACAATGATGAATTGATTAGATGCTTGTAGGATAGATCATAGAGCATAGTGGGAGATTGTTGGTTGTAATGCTCTACGATGATCCGTGATATGACATTTTGACTATGTATTGATTCATTGGTTTATGAATGCATTACTTTTTCCGTTATATGATTAGCATGTTTGTTATATTACGGTAAATATCCTTGAATCATTGTCGATTGATACTTCCAGATCTTGAAAGAACGAGGTAAGTATTCGAATCCCACGACGATATACACGATTGTTCGGGTTATTGCACAATTGGTTTTGTGTGACGTTTGGCTAGGTTTAGATCTTTCCTTCCGCTGCGTGAAACCTAGAATCCAAACCCTAGATCGATGAGATCGCATGCTAGGAACCCGAAGGGAACCCCAACAGTGGTATCAGAGTCTGGTTCTCTGTATATCGCCGTGCCTGTTGCTTGTTTGCATGATTTTAATTGTTAAGATGCATGTGAACAATAGATCTTTGCAGGTTTGCATGTCTTTAATTGTTAGAATGCATGTAGACTATAGATCTATGCATGTTTTCATGGTTTTAATGGTTAGAATGCATGTAAACATGAGATCTATGTTTGTTTGATGATCTTGATTATTGAATAAAGCATGGATGAGCTATGGTTCTTAGGAGGCTTGATGGTGCGTCGAAACGGGGATGAAAACCCTAGTTTACGGGACCCGAAACCGAGATCCGAAGTCTGTCCGTCGCATGGACCGAACGGTCTAGAGTGTAGACCCGAAACCAATCTCTATGCATGATCTAGCCCATACGTTTGTGATTCTACCTCGCCCTATTCTTCCTTTTTTTATTCTTTTTGTTTCTTCTTTTCTTTTCTTTTTATTTCTCTCTCTCTCTTTTTTTTTCAAACATCCCGGGCTTCTAGGACGTTGAAGTTGACAAGTGACATACCTTTTTGGTATATTCGCCCCACAACTTAGACCCAAGCCATCGGTTTCCAATGCACTCATGTCCTCGAATGATTTTCATTTCCGTTCTGGCTTTCTGGAACGGACGTTCCACGTGTTTCGACAGACCGTCCGTTCTGGCTTGCTGAAACGGACAGACCATTAGAGGCAGACCGTCCGTTCTGGATTGCTGGAACTGACGGTCCACGTGTTTCTCTGGACCGTCCGTTCCAGTGTTCAGGTTTTTCCAAAGTTAAACCGACGGTCGGTTTGGACCTTGGACAATCCGTGATTCTGCAGAATTCAGATTTTGATCGAACAATTGTTGTGTTGGATCGATTATCAGAATTAGAATCAAAGCCTCACATAAGACCAAGCTTGATGACAATCCAGAATTCAGAGTTTTGATTGTGCAATCGTTGTCTCGAATCAAATATCTGAATTAGGATATTGAGAGGGTTCTGTTAGCGAATCTAAGGCAAACAAATGTTGTTTGGCCAAGAGATTCTATATATAGACGACTCAAACGAACTAAGAGTAGTTCATCTGAGCTGATCAGAACAACTTGACTGGAATGACTTGAATTCAGGCAAGGTATCCTGGTGTTCAAGACAAATGAAACCTCATGTTTAATCTCAAGCTATTACCGCCCATTAGCTCATCCATGCTTTATTCAATAATCAAGATCATCAAACAAACATAGATCTCATGTTTACATGCATTCTAACCATTAAAACCATGAAAACATGCATAGATCTATAGTCTACATGCATTCTAACAATTAAAGACATGCAAACCTGCAAAGATCTATTGTTCACATGCATCTTAACAATTAAAATCATGCAAACAAGCAACAGGCACGGCGATATACAGAGAACCAGACTCTGATACCACTGTTGGGGTTCCCTTCGGGTTCCTAGCATGCGATCTCATCGATCTAGGGTTTGGATTCTAGGTTTCACGCAGCGGAAGGAAAGATCTAAACCTAGCCAAACGTCACACAAAAACCAATTGTGCAATAACCCGAACAATCGTGTATATCGTCGTGGAATTCGAATACTTACCTCGTTCTTTCAAGATCTGGAAGTATCAATCGATCCAGGGCCTGTTTTAATCACCAAGAGTTGAAAGCACAACTCCTCTACACGTATCCACACCGGCGGGATGAATTCCAACGCTTTGGAACGTATCTGCTAGGATTCGTGAAGAGAAAAACCGATGTCCTTGACTTGGAATCGATATTCCAATCACTAGAACTCAAAATCAAGCTTCTCTAAGCTCTCATGAGTGTCTTGGACGTATGAGGTTCTTATTTTAGGGTTTGTGGCGGCTCTCATATTAATTAGGATTGCCCAAAACCCTTAAAACGCGAAAACCGAAAAACTGCCCGTAAGTCGGACCGTCCGTTCCAGACCTGGAACGGACGTTCTGACTTTCTACGTAGAACGGACG
>NW_010965488.1:155156-160217 GCF_000463585.1 Tarenaya hassleriana
GCTTCTGCAAGCTTCTTCTTCCTTTGATCTTTCTATCACTTTAGGGCGGCCAGATCTCTTTCTAGAGCGGTAGCCTGTTTTTGCTCTTGTTCCACATTCCGCGTTCTCGTCTGATTTTTCCGTTGTTTTCTCCCGGAGACTTCACTGCACCACCAGATCCTGAAATGGACAAAACATGCATTGAGTATGACTAGTAGATATCAGTCTACACCAGGTGAGGCTCACTGGATTGCGGTCAAGAACATCCTTAAGTACTTGAGAAGGACTAAGGATTTGTTCTTGGTGTATGGCGGATTGGAAGACGAGCTCGCTATAAGTGGTTATACCGATGCTAGTTTCCAAACCGACAGAGATGACTTCAGATCGCAGTCAGGTTACGTTTTCTGCCTAAACGGTGGGGCTATTAGTTGGAAGAGTTCCAAACAGCCAACCGTTGCAGATTCGACTACAGAAGCCGAGTACATAGTGATCACATCATCTTTACTTGAGAATTTTATGAGTGATTGGGATCTTTATCATCAGAATCATGTGCATATGAGTCGTCTAGGACTCGGCTTCTGTAGTCGAATCTGCAACGGTTGGCTGTTTGGGAATCTTCCAACTTATAGCCCCACCGTTTAGGCAGAAAACGTAACCTGACTGCGATCTGAAGTCATCTCTGTCGGTTTGGAAACTAGCATCGGTATAACCCTTTATAGCGAGCTCGTCTTCCAATCCGCCATATACCAAGAACAAATCCTTAGTCCTTCTCAAGTACTTAAGGATGTTCTTGACCGCAATCCAGTGAGCCTCACCTGGTGTAGACTGATATCTACTAGTCATACTCAATGCATATGATACATCCGGACGAGTACATAACATGGCGTACATGATGGATCCAATTGCCGAGGCATATGGAATCCTACTCATGCGCTCTTGCTCATCCTGTGTCCTTGCACACTGAGTCTTGCTAAGAGCCACATCATGTCCCATTGGCAAGGCACCCCTCTTGGAGTCTTGCATCTTGAACCGATTCAAGACCTTGTCAATGTATGTACTCTGACTTAGACCAAGAAGCCTTCTCGATCTATCTCTATAGATCTTGATTCCTAGAATATAGGCGGCTTCTCCTAAGTCCTTCATCGAAAAGACCGATCCTAGCCAGGATTTTACTCCTTGCAAGGTAGGAATGTCATTTCCGATGAGCAATATATCATCCACATAAAGTACAAGGAAGACCACTGCGCTCCCACTGACCTTCTTGTAAACGCATGGCTCATCTTCGTTTTGCAGGAAGCCAAACGTTTTGACTGCCTCGTCAAATCGAAGATTCCAGCTCCTCGAAACCTGCTTCAGTCCATAAATGGATCTCTGAAGCTTGCACACCTTCCTCGGACTCTTAGGATCAACAAAACCCTCGGGTTGTGTCATGTACACATCCTCGAGCAAATTCCCGTTAAGGAATGCGGTCTTAACGTCCATCTGCCATATCTCGTAGTCATAATACGCAGCTATGGCCAGCAGAATCCGTATGGATTTAAGCATCACAACTGGTGAAAAGGTTTCATCATAGTCTATACCATGAATCTGCCGAAACCCTTTCGCGACGAGTCGTGCCTTATAGGTATGCACGATGCCATCCATGTCGGTTTTCTTCTTGAAAACCCACTTACATCCAATGGTCTTAATACCATCGAATGAGTCGACCAAAGTCCATACTTTGTTGTCGTACATGGACTGCATCTCAGACTCCATGGCCTGGTGCCATTTCTCGGAATCGGAACTCGCCACAACCTCTGAATACGACGTAGGCTCGTCATGTTCTAACAACATGAGTTCGTCGTTTCCAGTCACAAGAAAACCATATCTTGTAGGCTCTTGGCGAATTCTACCAGATCTCCGAGGTTCACTAGGAGGTGCTGTCTCAACAACTTGTGACACAGGTTGAACTGATTCGCCCTGTTCACTCGGTTCCTCGACTATTTGCGGTTCTCGAACTTCTTCGAGATCTATTCTACTCCCACTAACTCTCTTGGAGACGAACTCTCTCTCCAAGAAAGATCCATTCCGAGCAACAAACACTTTGTTCTCAGATGGGTTGTAGAACCAGTACCCTTTAGTTTCCTTAGGGTAACCCACAAATATGCATTTATCAGACTTGGCGGATAGCTTATCAGAAGCCAGACGTTTCACGTAAACGTCACATCCCCAAATCTTCATGAATGCTAACCTGGGACGCTTCCCAGTCCATATCTCATATGGAGTCTTCTGAACCGACTTTGTTGGACAGTTGTTCAGTATAAGCGCAACCGTTTCCAGAGCGTAGCCCCAGAAGGATTTAGGAAGATCGACCTGACTCATCATAGACCGTACCATATCCAATAAGGTTCGGTTCCTCCTCTCGGAAACGCCATTCCATTGTGGCGTTCCAGGTGGAGTCAGCTGTGAGACAATCCCACAATCTGCCAGATAGTCAATGAACTCTTGGCTCATATACTCGCCACCTCGATCAGATCGAAGCAACTTGATCGTCTTGCCAAGTTGGTTCTGTACCTCATTTCTGAAAATCTTGAACAATTCAAGCGTTTCAGACTTATGTCTCATCAAGTAGACATAACCGTACCTACTGAAATCATCAGTAAACGTAACAAAGTACAGATAACCTCCTCTAGCGGGAGAGCTCATAGGACCGCATACATCACTATGTATGAGTTCTAGCAACTCCGTAGCCCGTTCTCCTTTTCTAGTAAAAGGAGATTTTGTCATCTTGCCCATCAAACAAGAATCGCACGATTCAATTGACTCATAATCAAAAGAATCAAGAAGTCCATCAGAATGAAGCTTCGCAATGCGTTTCTCATTGATGTGACCAAGTCGACAATGCCAGAGATAGGTCGGATTTAAGTCGTTCGACTTAAACCGCTTGGTACTAACATTATAGATCGACCTGTATCCAGATGGTTCATCTTCCAAAATATAAAGGCCATTAAACTGGTAACCTTTACCATAGAATAAAATTTCTAGGCCTTTGTACATAGATCTCTTTGTTTGTTTGTTTTGTGTTTTTGTTTTTGTTTCTTATGAGTGTAGTTATATGTCTCTTCCAAGATCATGAATAGAAGATTATGGAGATGAACTACTTTGTGAACGATGGAAGAGAAAGTCTACACAGAAACTGGAAAGAAATTGAGGAGATCATACGAGCATTGGACGACAAAGTAGACGCAGAAATTGAGGCACAATATTTCTCACAACCGCAGTCACTAGAGACATTTTCCATTGATTTGGATCCTTATGACAACTCTTCTAGTCCGGGGTGGGCAAACCATCCTGATGTTTTCCACAACTCATATTCTCCGGATGCTCCACAATGGAACTTAAATGACCACCAAAACAATGGATCCACTCAATATCAATCATATCAACATGTGCCTCCATTCTACAATGATCAAGGCTGTGAGGCATATCACCATTTTGAGGATCCATCCCATGAAGAATACGTCCCTCTACCATCTCAAACCACACGAGAGGTAGATTTTGATATAAAGTCCATACTCATACAGATTTTGCAGGAACAAAAGAAAATCAACTCCAAGCCAAGGGACTTCACATGCCCACTGGACCTCGATTGTGACACAGAGTATGTAGGATGGATACCCAAAGATATAGACTTGTTGCCCTACACAAGTCAAGAAGCGAAGAGGTTGGAGAACGTGAGTAGCGAAGATGTGATCAAGGAAGCCTCTCCCACTGATCACTCAACAAATCCGGATACAAGCACGAAATATCCCACATTCACCATACAAACAAAGCAACCGATCAACAACGCACATGGGAAATCCAAAGTGGAAATCGACACAAAGCCAAAGGTAAATCTCAAACCTTTACCACAAGGGCTAAGGCACGAATTTCTTTGCGCAAACTTCTCTTATCCCATCATGGAAATTGATGCTTTGAATGGTTTTGAGTTGAATGATTTGTGCGATGCATTTAGGGCATTTAGGCGTGCTATGGGTTATATAGACTTGTTGCCCTACACAAGTCAAGAAGCAGAGAGGTTGGAGAACGTGAGTAGCGAAGATGTGATCAAGGAAGCCTCTCCCACTGATCACTCAACAAATCCGGATACAAGCACGAAATATCCCACATTCACCATACAAACAAAGCAACCGATCAACAACGCACATGGGAAATCCAAAGTGGAAATCGACACAAAGCCAAAGGTAAATCTCAAACCTTTACCACAAGGGCTAAGGCACGAATTTCTTTGCGCAAACTTCTCTTATCCCATCATGGAAATTGATGCTTCGAATGGTTTTGAGTTGAATGATTTGTGCGATGCATTTAGGGCATTTAGGCGTGCTATGGGTTATTCAATAGACGATATTAAGGGAGATAGTTCGCTAGTTTGTATTGATCACATTCACATAGATAAGAATCCTAGACTCCCCTTAATGTTCGAACATGAACTATTTCCTTGGGCTACACGTCCAATCATGAGCAGTCTAGGGATTAGTTCGACTCAACTTGGATATGATAGGGTAGATAGCAAGGTGACCCTAATCGAAAATGATAAATTGATGTCAAGAAAATTGGTCACACGAATAGATCTCTACCCTCCACCATTTTTTGATAAAGAGTCAGGGGCTATTGCCAAAAAGGAAGATGACACAACACATATCTTTGAACCCCCTTGAGCAATGAAGTGAACATGGTCGAGCTAGGGACTTTAAACAAGCGCTCTCGGAGGCATCCCGAGGTTGTAAATACCTTTTTCCTTTTTAAAGATAAAAAAAAAATCAAAAACCCCCCAACATTTTGACCATTTTTTGTCTGTCTCCAACTCTTTCTCAGAAGAACCAGGCGGACCGCCTGTTTTAGAAACCGATGGCTCGGGTCTAAGTTGTGGGGCGAATATACCAAAAAGGTATGTCACTCGCCAACTTCAACGTCCTAGAAGTCCGCGATGTTTCAAAAAAAAAAAAGAGAGAAAGAAAAAAAAAGAAAAGAAAAACCAAAATGAATAAAGAAAGAAGAATAGGGCGAGGTAGAATCACAAAAATATGGGCTAGATCATGCATA
>NW_010965488.1:160587-162231 GCF_000463585.1 Tarenaya hassleriana
CATTGCAGGATCAGGTGATGCAGTCAAGTCAACGGGAGAAAACGACAGAAGAATCGGGCGAAAATGCGGGATGTGGAACAAAAGTAAAAAATGGGCTACCGCCCTAAAAAGAGATCTGGCCGCCCTAAAGTGATAGAAGCCTCGAGATTTAACAGAAAATTCAGGAGGACCGCCCATAAGTTCTGCCGACCGCCCAAAAATGTGAAGCATATTCAGGCTCCCGCCCTGAAATACAGAGAGACCGCTCGAAAATGCAATATTCCCAGCGAAAGCCTCAAAAGAAAGGAGCTGACCGCCCTAAAATATAGAGTGGCCGCCCATTTATATCTGACGAAATTCAATTTGTGTTTTGGCCCATTTCTAAGCCCACAATGATAGTAGAGGAGAACCTAGGGTTTCTTAACCTTAGGGGAGTCATTTTAAAAGGGGGAGCCACCTTGAGGGAAAAGGGAGAGGAAGAACTTGGAGAACAAGGTGGAAGGCTTGGAGAAGGAGGAGAGGAGAGAGAATCCACCATTGAAGACCATATTAAGCTTTCTCTCTCTTACTCTTCATGTTTTATTTTGTTTCTTCTTGTTTTCTTTCCTTGAATATGGAGTAGACCTTTAGTTGTGGGGAAGGGATCCCCTTGTGTGTGGATGTTGGGGTTTAATTTATGATACTCTTGGGTTGTTTTCATTGGTTTGATATTGTGTGCTTCATGCTTTTGATCTTGACAAAACCTTGATTGAATGATTTTAGAACAACATTGATCATAGAAATATGGGAATGAGGTTTGGACCTCAATATCAAATGAGTAGGTTATTCACATTGATAAATGGTTTAACTTACTTAGGATTTGTGATGGGGAGTGTTAATGCATTTAGGGATTATCTAGATCATTGAGAGATGGATGGATTAATCTTCTAGATAGTAGGTCTAAGCTTGAGAGAGAAAGACCTTACACAAGAGCTTGAAATCCCCAATTTGAAACCAACCATTGTAGTAATCACCTCATTCCAACCCATGACACTCTTTTGATTGTCTCTATTGGTTTTGATGTCTTATTCTTCATACTTTTGATCTTGACAAAATCTCGATTAAATGATCTTAGAACAACATTGATCATAGACAGATGAGAATGTTGTTTTGTCCTAGACATCTAATGAACAAGGCATTCGCATTGAGAGATGGTTTGACTTGTTTAGGGTTTATGATAGAGATATTAATGCATCTAGGTGTCATCTAGACCATCGAGAGATGGATAGTTTGATCTTCTAGGTAGTAGGTCTAAGCTTGAGAGAGAAAGATCTTGCACAAAGAGCTTGAAATCCCCATTTAGAGGCAATCGTCACGTTAGCCATGCCATCACAATCCTAATATCCATACATGTTAAAGGGATCCCGAACCCACAACGTTATCCATTGTTTATATTTTACCTAATCACATCATTCACTTTTTGTTTAATCGTTAGTTTTACGTTTTCATCATCACACACTACACTCCAAAACCAATATTTTTCTCTCTTTGGTCTAGATTTAGGATAGATTAGCATACGAGTTGTTCCTAGTCCCTGTGATCGACCCCGATACTACAACTACCGTATACTTGCGGTTAGCGGTGCAATCGGGTTATAAATTTAAGACTCGGTGCGCATGCATCAAG
>NW_010965488.1:162478-162835 GCF_000463585.1 Tarenaya hassleriana
CGGATGATCATAACGGCGTTGCTCAGATACGTTCACGAATCATATGCAGATAGTAGACATGCAATACGGGACTTGTCACCTCCTACGCAGGAGAGATGTCGCTGGGCCCCTCGTGGAAATCGGACTGTGAAAATGCGTGGCCACGCTATAGATGAATGTACATCTATTTTATCAGTCGGTTTGCCTAGACGAGTAAGCGGTTGAACTTGAAGGGTGGCTCATACCATGCCCTTGTTCAACATATGACATCATGAGACAAAGGATCAGAACTCGAACTATTGTTGGCTTTGTTAGAACACCTCTAACTCTATTCTAGGTGGGTGGTCATGGCGTCTTGCTAGAGGCTAACTATGACTT
>NW_010965488.1:163071-168213 GCF_000463585.1 Tarenaya hassleriana
CAGATTTTCTATTTCGCGTTTTAAGGGTTTTGGGCCATCCTAATTAATATGAGAGCCGCCACAAACCCTAAAATATGAACCTCAGACGTCCTAGATTCTGATGAGAGCTTAGAGAAGCTTGATTTTGAGTTCTAGTGATTGGAATATCGATTCCAAGTCAAGGACATCGGTTTTTCTCTTCACAAATCCTAGCAGATACGTTCCAAAGTGTTGGAATTCATCCCGCCGGTGTGGATACGTGTAGAGGAGTTGTGCTTTCAACTCTCGGTGATTAAAACAGGCCCTGGATCGATTGATACTTCCAGATCTTGAAAGAACGAGGTAAGTATTCGAATCCCACGACGATATACACGATTGTTCGGGTTATTGCACAATTGGTTTTGTGTGACGTTTGGCTAGGTTTAGATCTTTCCTTCCGCTGCGTGAAACCTAGAATCCAAACCCTAGATCGATGAGATCGCATGCTAGGAACCCGAAGGGAACCCCAACAATGGTAACACGGATACCCACTCCTATGATGGTAGTACAATTAAAATATTGTACAATATATTTAAAAATAACTCATATGATAATCTATATATATGATATAACACAGGTATACCTCATTCACGATAAACAGATATAATGCATAACATGGATAAACTTGTGTATTGGATATAAACAGATTACATTTTTAGGTCTTGAAAATTTTAAGAGTGTCTAAATATAGAGACAAACTAATTTTATGTATGTACAAATTCATTTTTATGTACATACATAATCAGTTTTTAATGCGTTATTAAAGGTTATGCTATGTTTAAACTACATGTTACAAACATCCCGTAATATACGATTGTAAATCGTATGATATCGGTATACCATATTCGAATGATTTCTACTATTGAACTCCTATATATAGGAGTTTATAAACATGATGTAAGTGTTTGGATGCATCATTTATAGTCCACGCTGGTTATCGTCACGTAACTAGATACATATTCTTACATGTTTAAACATAATCAGTCATGTTAGATGTACTAAATACCATGCCTTATCTATTTACATATGTAAGTAACATGGTTTGTACATACCTCGTGGTTTATGATGTCTAAAACATGTTAACTAAATATGTAAATGGATGGGATCCTTTGTCTTGTGTATTTACATACCCATGTAATGATGACCTACATTATGGATGGTTTGCATAATAGTTACGATTTTAATTTGTATGCTTATATAATAAAATGCTTTATGTATATAACTCTATGACTGACTCAAATATTGTATATATTTGTTCGTATAGATCAAATTACGTATTTTTATATAATTTTATATATGGACACAGACAAGGATTTAAAAACTTGTTTACATGTTATGACTGCGTTTATATATACATGCACTCTATCGTGCAATAGTAATACATGAAGTTTTACAAATGTAATAATATATCACTCTATAGTACCCATAAACCTATAGGGGAGTTAGGAATGCACTCTCAAATTGAGTGCGTCTTACCCCGTACATTTATGATTCCATTATTACCGAATCGACCATGCCCAAACCTCAGCCTGCGCCAGATATCCCTCCACAACCACAAAATCTGCCTCTGCCCACAGATCCGAGCCCTAATACTGCCATCTCCGTGGCTAATCCTTCTCCAGAGGAGAACCCCGCAATTGCTGCAGCTCCCACCGCCGAAACCCTACCCAACTTCCTTCTCCAGGAGGACTTCCCCCCATTGCCAAGTATGCGTAACGGAGGATCCCCCTCGGTACAATGTCCTTTAGCTTTAACTGAAGCGAAAATCTGTCTTCCTACAAACCAGGGGAAGGAAAGCTCTGTTATCCAGCAGAAAACTTTCACCCAACTATGTGCGGTCCCCTCGGAGAGTGGGATCCCGCAACCTTGCCCTCAGGTAGAGAAGCCCCAATTTCCCTGGGCTCAACGCCTCCGAGCAACATCCCGCAACCTCAGCAGACTAGCAACACCAACCTACTCAGTTGATGGTACCCCCAGAATCCGAGTCCCAAGCTCGGTTTTTGTCGAGGCATCTAGAGCCTGGGAAGGATACCTCATTGCTCAGTTCTACGGGATTGCGCCTTCAGCTTCCAAGATCTTCCAATCTCTTAATCCCATCTGGGGAAGAAAGGGAAACATCACAGTAAGGCGTACAGGCGACGCTGGATGCTTGGTATGTATTCCTGACTTAGCAACACGTGAGTGGGTCCTGGAGGTAGGGCTTTGGCGTGTAGCTGATGTAATGTTCACCTTGGTGGAATGGACCCCTGTATCCTCACTCCGCAAACCAGCTCTTAGCTCCGCTCCAATATGGATCACACTCCAAAATATACCGGCTGAAATGTACTCTTTAAAGGGCATCAGCTACATTGCCAGTGACACTGAGAAGATGAGACTAGATCCGTTAACAATCGGAGAAGCAAGAATAAAGGTCGAGGTCCAGCTTGGAGCCGTCCTACCATCCTTGGTTGAGATCGAGGATGACAGAGGTCAGATCATCAAGGTAGAGGTACATTACTCATGGATTCCGCCCCGTTGTTCCAAGTGCAACGAGTTCGGTCACAAGGTAGCACACTGCCCTTCTAAAGGTAACACGCAACTGGGAAAAACTGCTCCCACTGAAAGACCGTCTAAAGTTCAGAGAAGTGAATTGCCAGAGGATACCAGACAACCATTAGACCCCCTGGTTTCTTCTCTTGAGCAGCACATAGCTCAGGAAACCATGCAAACTACCACTCTAGTCCCACCCATTCTTGACCAAACTGCTACATTACCTCACTCCACCCTAGGCCAAACCTCACCAATATCCTCAACCACCCAATCACCTTCACCTACTCCCACCATGCCACCGCTACCTATACCGGCCGAGTCACCAAGCCATACATCAACTCCACCTCCCACAAAAACTTCTATCCTTGTAACTACGCCATCACCCAAAACCTCTGATCAAGGCCTGTC
Organism: Tarenaya hassleriana; assembly: GCF_000463585.1. Classification (NCBI taxonomy): domain Eukaryota; kingdom Viridiplantae; phylum Streptophyta; class Magnoliopsida; order Brassicales; family Cleomaceae; genus Tarenaya; species Tarenaya hassleriana. The sequence goes on from NW_010965488.1 coordinate 166,027, forward strand.
GAGATCTCCAAACCAGGCCAGATTCTCTTTTGAATCAGAAGAGCAGATTGTTCAGGAGGCACAACGCCTCCTACGTTCGCGTTTGGTAATCTGTCCTAAGGACCCTCCTAACCCCAAGGAAGGTAGGAAGGCCCAAAAGGGCAAAGGTCGTGTCAACTAAATAGCCAGGATCCCATGCTTTTTTTGCTTTTGATTTTGTTTGGAACACAAAGGCCAAATGCAGTTGTTTTGTTGGAATGTGCGTGGACTGAATAACACCTCGAAGCAGCGCAATATCAAGTCATGGATTTCATCTCAAGACATGTTACTTGGCGCTCTTATTGAAACTCACATCAGGGATGAGAGTGACGCATTTCGTATTGGCCGACACATCTTCCCTGGTTGGTCAATAGCAACCAACCACCAGTCAGCCCCATTGGGAAGGATTTTGGTTGCATGGGATCCCTCGCTTTCGGTTGTCGTTTACAATTCCTCGGACCAAATGATCACTTGTGGTGTTTTTAACATTGCCTCCGGCCACTATGCATCGGTATCATTCATTTACGCAAAGAATACTGCCCTAGAAAGACGACTGTTATGGGGTGAAATCTCCAGCCTTGCAACCAACAACCTAATCTCATCGAGACCCTGGAGATTTTAACCAGATAGTGAGGCCATCAGAACACACATCACCTACCTCCAGCTTTATAGCTCATTCTGGAATGTTCGAGCTGCAGCAATGTTTATCAGCTAATAATCTTTTTGATCTGGCATCTAGAGGTCATCACTTCACTTGGACTAATAATAGTCCTGAGAATCCGATTGCAAGGAAACTTGATAGAGCGGTGGTAAATGAGCATTGGCTCCTCACGTACAATGACTCCTATGCTACGTTTGATCAACCAGGCCCTTCTGACCATTGCCCGTGCAAAGTTACCCTAAACCCGTCAACCTCGCCCCGTCGGAGAACTAGCTTCAAATTTCTGAACTCTCTAACACTTCTTTCTGATTTCAGGCCATTAGTTGAAAAAGTCTGGAATGCAGAACATATCCAAGGCTCCAACATGTTCCGCATCTCTTCAAACCTCGTCACTGAAGCACCACCTAAGGCGCCTCACCAAGGAATCATGCAGCAACATTCAACAACGAGTTGCAGAGACATATGATGTTGTGATGATGAAAGCCATGGCTGTCCAACACTATCGAGATATCTTGGGAACGCACGACCACAACATTAGATGCTGGTCAAAGACTGAGCTCCAACAAATACTGCCATTCAGATGCTCTGAAGAGGACAGCTCATTCCTTGAAGAAATCCCTATGGAAAGTGACATCAGATCAGTGGTTTTCGGACTTCGAAAGAATAAAGCACCTAGACCCGATGGTTATCCGGTAGAATTCCTAAAATCTTGTTGGGATCTCATTGGTGCTGACATAATTGCTGCTGTCAAAGAGTTCTTTACCTCAGGAAAAATTCTCAAGCAATGGAACACTACCTTGATCTCGTTAATTCCTAAGGTTAAAGGTGCAGACCGGCTCAAGAATTTCAGGCCTATCTCTCGCTGTAACACAGTGTACAAGATCATATCCAAGTTGTTGGTGCGGAAACTTCAACGCATAATGCCTCAGGCGGTTGCGAGTAATCAAACAGCCTTCATCTCGCACTACAAAAAAATCCTCGAATTCCAACGGATTTTCCAACGGATTTGTCCGTTGGAAAATTTCCAACGGATTTTCAACGGCGTTTCAACGACGATTTCCGTTAAAATTCCGTTGAAAATTTCCTCTTTGGGTAGCTTGGCAAGGGAACATCTATTGCGAGGAAAGTGTTTCTGGCTGATTAAACCAGTGGGAATGGGAAGTTGGGCATGGAAGAAGCTTCTAAAGCTGAGGCATATGGCGAGGAATCTTCTGCGCTGCAAGGTAGGTCGTGGTAACAGGTGCAGTTTCTGGTATGATTCTTGGCTCCCCATGGGGCACTGAACAATTTCAACGGATGCCGGTTGGAAATTTTTTTAAAAATTTTTTAAAAAAATTCCAACGGAATTCCAATGGATGCCGGTTGAAATTTTTTTTGGAAATTTTTTTTAAAAAAATTCCAACCGAATTCCAACGGATGCCGGTTGGAAATTTTTTTGAAAATTTAAAAAAAAATTCCAACGGAATTCCAACGGACATCGGTTGAAAATTTGGATTTTAATTGAAAAA
>NW_010965488.1:168726-180474 GCF_000463585.1 Tarenaya hassleriana
GTCGGGATCGGTGTCGGTGTTGGGGTCGGGTCGGGTTAGGAATATGTTTCGAAAATTCCGTTGGAAAATTCCAACGGATATCGGTTGGACATTCCGTTGGAAAATTCCAACGGATATCGGTTGGAAATTCCGTTGGAAAATTCCAACGGATATCGGTTGGAAATTCCGTTGGAAAATTCCAACGGATATCGGTTGGAAATTCCGTTGGAAAATTCCAACGGATGCCGGTTGGAAATCCGTTGGAAATTTCCAACGGAAAAATTCGTTGCAATTCCGTTGAAAATTCCAACGGTTTTCCAACGGACACCGATTTCTAACGACGAAATTCCAACGGATAAATCCGTTGGAAATCCGTTGGAAATTAACATTTCCAACGGAAATTTGGCCATTTCCAACGGATTTACCCGTTGGAAATGACCATTTTTTTTGTAGTGTCGGGACGTAATATCTCAGAAAACGTGTTGCTTGCGACAGAATTGGTGGCGGACTTCAAACCTAGAGGTCAGGCACAAAAAGCCCTTCTTAAAGTGGATCTGAGCAAAGCTTTCGACTCGGTACATTGGGAATTCCTACTTTGCATCCTTCAAGCATTGAACCTGCCAGGGAAATTTGTCGGTTGGATCAGAGAGTGCATCACCACTCCGACGTTTTCAATCTCCTTCAATGGGGAATCAACAGGGTTTTTTGAGGGGAAACGGGGACTAAGGCAAGGTGACCCTTTATCACCTCACCTTTTTGTACTTGTTATGGATGTGCTATCTAGACTTCTTGACAGGGCTGTAGTGGAGGGGCGACTGATGCTCCCACCGAAGTGCAGGTCACCTATGGTCTCTCATCTATGTTTCGCAGATGACATCCTTGTATTCTCAACTAGTTCTCCAGCTTCTTTGGCGGGAATACTTCGTTTATTTGAGGCATTCCATAGTACCTCAGGCCTGGGACTTAATAAGCAGAAGACAAAGCTTTTTGTTGATGGAGACGATGCACAAGGTGGGAACTTGTTGGCAGAAAACTTGGGAGTCTCATTTGCACATTTACCGGTCAGATACCTTGGCCTTCCATTATCAGCAACTAAACTGGGTCACAGAGAGTGTGCTAATCTACAAGACATAATCAGATCTCGGATGTGCTCATGGACATCAAGACATTTGTCGTTCGCAGGGAGGCTACAACTTATAAAATCAGTGATATTTAGTGTTATTAACTTCTGGGCTTCTGCTTTTGTTTTGCCTACCAATTGTGTGACAGAAATTGAACGAATGTGTGGAGCATTTCTCTGGTCAGGGGCTGCAAACACAGCAAAGGGGGCCAAGGTCTCCTGGAGAAATGTCTGTCAACCTAAGGAAAAGGGGGGCTTGTGACTAAGAAGACTGTCGGACTGGAATAAGGTGCTATGCTTGAAGTTGATTTGGATTCTATTCACAAGGGGTGGATCTCTTTGGGTAGCTTGGTCAAGGGAACATCTATTGCGAGGAAAGTGTTTCTGGCTGATTAAACCAGTGGGAATGGGAAGTTGGGCGTGGAAGGAGCTTCTAAAGCTGAGGCATATGGCGAGGAATCTTCTGCGCTGCAAGGTAGGTCGTGGTAACAGGTGCAGTTTCTGGTATGATTCTTGGCTCCCCATGGGGCACTGATTGACCGACTCGGAGAGACAGGTCCGCGACAGCTTGGAGTGAACCGCTTAGCCACGGTCGCTGAAGCTGTAACAGGGGAACAATGGGTCTTACCTCCCGCTAGAACCGATGAAATCCAATCTATCCATATTGCAATCCTAGAACTGCAACAACCGTCTATGGATCACGAGGACAGATTTTACTGGTCCAATGCATATGCCTCGGAACGACTGCCTCAGTTCTCCACGGCCAAGGCTGCAAGCTTGCACAACTTTCATGGAGCATATGGAGGTTCTGAGACAGTATGATGATTGCAAGATCCTCAGGTACATGTTGCTCCTACTATTTCAAGCAACAGTTTATAATATCTGGGGCCAACGAAACGCTAGAATCCACGGGGCGGAAACCAAACCGGCAGCAACACTGCAGAAGGAAATCAAACGTATAACAAGACGTAGAATATCTTCCCTCAGGCAAGGAAAAGATTTTATAATCGGCAATGAAAGCCTTCTCACTATCTGGTTTCACCAATTTGACTCCTTGTGAAAGGTGAATATTTATTACACCACTATCTACTGGTCTGAACTGTAAGCGATAAACGTGACTTTGTACAGATTGATATGAATAAATTTACCATTACACAAAAAAAAAAGATGGGTATGCACACTTAATACATACCCATATTGAAAATGATCTATATTCCTGGTGTGTTGATGCTAAAATGACCCTCTCATACATGTATACAAACTGTTATATAATTTAGAACTAAAACAAAACCATTGTACATATACACATCTATGTAAAACTAGGCACTCTAAAATCTATTGCATGGATATATATTACAATAATCCTATATACAATGTAATACCATATATAAACTCAATTACGTAGCAAACATCTACAAATTATATATATGTCTTTATTGTTATAACTACAAATTTAACCATGATATGTACATAGGATAATGGTTAAATTATCCTATGTACAAAGTTATCGTATAAATAGTACATAAACATCTTATTGATTAACGGTTGTTATAGAGGTAGTATTTATATCACGTAGCGCATTGTGTAAATATACCCTGCCTCCAAAACCAGGGTATATTTGGGTATCTGTGGGTTTTAGAGATATACTATGATTGTAAATTTATCGAACTAACATGTTTTGATGCACTATAATACATCTGTTAAAAGTGGATGTATAATTGTAACATGGCTGGTTTTATTACACAAACATATTACATTTTATTAACTAAAAACCATTTTTCAAGCTTTTAACAGATAGAGTTATGGATCATGCCTGAACATCAACCATTCCATTTGTATAAAACTAATTTAGAACCAAACTTAATTAACAAATTTAGAGAATTTACAAAAACATGCGCTCCAAAAATGTTTTAGAACACTTCCTTTTGTAGCATCACTAACCGTGAAAGGATAGTCCGAAATAGTACAAAAGATTGTATGTTTTGACCCATATAAGTTTATATGGGTATATATAGATGTTTTAAAATATTATACCCATATAGTTTACATTATAGCCTAAACACTCCAATAAATACGTCATGTTGTGTATATCATACGTTATATGTATTAACATATAACGTATGTTTCATGTTTAGATCGTAAACAATTATATATGTATTTTTGTATATAGATTGGATCCCATATTAAAATTATAATTTATGCATCTGGATAAATTATGTATGAACATATTGTATGTACATCACATCATAAAAAGAGATTATATGTTGAGGAGTTTTACTAACCGTGTTATATCTATAGCACTCTAAACTTGTTTGGTTATGGGATATACCATAACTAAACATAGATCGTAGAATATATAGAGATCAGTAGTTGTAGATATAACAAAATTTGTTATGTACATATTTGAGTATGTATACATATGGTATACCGATATCATACGATTTACAATCGTATATTACGGGATGTTTGTAAATTACCCTTTGTGCATTATAATCCTAAAATATGTATAGGAGTTATAAAATCTTAGAGTGCGTCGAAACTACATCTATAACCATATGTAGCATCACACTCTAGTAACACGTTTAAAACGGTAGTTATGCATATGATCCAAATATCTACATACCTCGTATATACATACAAAACACATTAAAACAAATGTTTGTGATTTATGTATTATACATAAACGTTATCTATGTAGCTATAATTATGTAGCATATAAGAACATAATCAGTTTTTATATAATATAAATTAAACATTAAAAATTTTTTTGGATGATCTATCTGGTACATATATACAATTTTAAAACTACAATTTAAAATTGGATTGTTTTGTGTAATCCGTTTGTAGTGGATGTATCAAGGGTAAACATCAAACATGTATAGAACTGATCAAGTGTTACATATGTGAAAACGTATCGTTGCCACGGCGTTGTAACATTTGCAACACAATTTCGTTGGTATTAGCAACGAAATTGGAACGCAGTTGTTGCGTTGCAATTCCAACGATTAGCAACGCAAATTGCAATAGCAATGCTAACGAAAAGCAACGCATATAGCGTTACAACAGTTGTTCCACATAAGTAAAAAATTCGTAACTTTGCAACGCAATTGCGTTGCAAAGTTTCTTGCAACGTTTGTAGCAACGATAAACTGCATTGCAAAATACCGGTAGCAACGCATATAGCAACGAAATATTGCGTTGCTAAAATTTTAAAAAAAATAAAAAAATTTAAAAAAACAAAAAAAACATTAAAAAACAATTTAAAACTAAAAAAATATTTTATTAATTAAAATCAAAATTATTTAAATTAATATCAGCCGCATATTGAGGAGACCACGGAGGTGATCCGAAGAATTCGCTTCAACCTGAAGACGGCGCAGGACAGGCAGAAGTCCTATGCCGATCGGAGGAGACGCGACTTCTCATTGGAAATAGGAGACCTAGCCTTTCTCCGAGTCCAGGCCGTGCGAGGACACGTGAGGTTCGGACAAAGCGGGAAGCTGAAGCCGCGATATATCAGACCGTACCCAGTGATAGCCAAGGTTGGGGATGTGGCATATCGTCTCACGTTACCACCTGAGTTGGATAACGTCCATGATGTGTTCCACGTGTCGATGTTGCGAAAGTACATGGCGGATCCTTCTCACATACTTCGGCCACAAGAATTGGAGTTTACAGATGCTACGCATTTCAGAGACGAGCCGTTACGGATTTTGGATCGGTTGCGGACGAAGGAGGTGCCATTGGTAAAGGTCTTATGGCGCAACCAAGGAATCTCAGATATGACGTGGGAACCCGAGACAGAAATGCGCGTGATGCCTACCCCCATTTATTTATTTGAATAAGGAAATCATTCCGATGTACGACATACGGTAGTAACAAACTATTAAGACATGCTTAATGTATGGGTTTGGATTTAACTTATTCTGAATTTGGGGACATGGACTAAATCAATAAAATGTACCAGACAAAATTTATGGGAAATTTAAAACCATTTCACGTTATCACTACGCAACGGAATTGCACGATTCTTTTAACACCAATTTAAAAGAAAACAACACATTTCCGAATCGTTTTTTATACAATCCATAATCCTGGGAACACACTTCCGAGTTCACATAAAACATTGATTTTAACATGACCCGTACATAATTAGGGAGTCCTTATAGATTGTCGTCGACTTGCTGACCGCTATACGTGCTCCTCGGGATCTGAAAAAAAGTCAACAACGGAGGGCTAAACAATTGCTTAGTGAGTAGCCTGGGTTAAACCCGGTGTTCTCATTGTCATCGAGAACTGTGCTAAACCAGTAATATAAAACATGATTCTAACCAATTAATTCACACATTCCACGAGCAAATTATTTTACGATTAAAATAAAGCAACAATGTTACAGAGTAATACTGACTCGCTCGTCAACCGGTATTACTCGTGTGATGTATTCGAGACTATCGGAGGTGTGGTACTGACTCACTCGTCCACCGGTATCCACACTATCCCTCACCATCATAATCGTACTGACTCAATCGTCGACCGGTACGTTTATGTGGTTCCTCAGAACTCACCCACGTAGTAGTAGTGACTCACTCGTCCACCGGTACACTATAGGAGTCTCCGGAATCACCGACCTGAGTAGCGACACTGACTCACTCGTTTACCGGTGTCACTAAATAGTACATAACCACCGTCTCGTACAATGCTGACTCACTCGTCGACCGGCACTGACTCAACCTCGTGCACAGTACTGACTCACTCCTCAACCGGTACTGGCACCAACCATTTGCACAGTACTGACTCACTCGTCAACCGGTACTGGCACCAACCACTTACACAGTACTGACTCACTCTCAACCGGTACTGTCATACGCACAAATATCTCTCAGGTTATTTCCCACCTCTCACCGCATCCTGACTATCGGTTTTTAACAAATGTTAATTTAGTTCATGGGTTCCAATTCTTCGTCTTACCTCACATCCACCCTTGTTCCATTTTTCACCCCCCATTTTTTCGGCTCAGACCATTCGGTCCGACCCGTTCGGTCCGTCCGGTCTGGCCTTCAGATCCAATTCCAATACTTGCGTATTGTGCCTGGTCCGTTCGGTCCATGTCAGTGGACTGTCCAGACCAATGGTGGGTTGTGTTAGCCCGCGTTTCCGTGGACTTGTGCGTTTTCGGGATCTGGTCCGTTCGGTCCATGGACTTGGGTCGTACGGACCAGTTGTTCAACGTGGTGGTCCGAGGAGGTTTTCTGGGTCTGGTCCTTCCAGTCTGTTGAGTACGGCGTATCACCCCCTGACTGATGGCCAATCAGAGCGGACAATTCAGACACTAGAAGGCATGCTCCAAGCATGCGTACTCGAGTGGGGAGCTCCATGGGACAAGTATCTGACGTTGTGAGAATTTGCGGACAACAACAGTCACCACATGAGCATCAGAGTATCTCCATACGAGGCGTTGTACGGTAGGTCGTGCAAGACATCCCTATGCTAGACGGAAATGGGAGAACATCGGGAATTCGGACCAGAGATTGTTGAGGAGACCACGGAGGTGATCCGGAGAATTCGCTTCAACCTGAAGACGGCGCAGGACAGGCAGAAGTCCTATGCCAATCGGAGGAGACGTAACTTCTCATTGGAAGTAGGAGACCTAGCCTTTCTCCGAGTCCAGGCCGTGTGAGGACACGTGAGGTTCGGACAAAGCGGGAAGCTGAAGCCGCGATATATCGGACCGTACCCAGTGATAGCCAAGGTTGGGGATGTGGCATATCGTCTCACGTTACCACCTGAGTAGGGTAACGTCCATGATGTGTTCCATGTGTCGATGTTGCGAAAGTACGTGGCGGATCCTTCTCACATACTTTGACCACAAGAATTGGAGTTTACAGATGCTACGCATTTCAGAGATGAGCCATTGCGGATTTTGGATCGGAAGATCAAGAAAGGTCTTAAGGCGCAACCAAGGAATCTCATATATGACGTGGGAACCCGAGGCAGAAATGCGCGTGATGCCTACCCCCATTTATTTGTTTGAACAAGGAAATCATTCCGATGTACGACATACGGTAGTAACAAACTATTAAGACATGCTTAATGTATGGGTTTAGATTTAAGTTATTCTGAATTTGGGGATATGGACTAAATCAATAAAATGTACCAGACAAAATTTATGGAAAATTTAAAACCATTTCACGTTATCACTACGCAACGGAATTGCACGATTCTTTTAACACCAATTTAAAAGAAAACAACACATTTCCGAATCGTTTTTAATACAATCCATAATCCTGGGAATACACTTCCGAGTTCACATAAAACATTGATTTTAACATAACCCGTACATAATTAGGGAGTCCTTATAGATTGTCGTCGACTTGCTGACCGCTACACGTGCTCCTCGGGATCTGAAAAAAAGTCAACAACGGAGGGCTAAGCAATTGCTTAGTGAGTAGCCCGGGTTAAACCCGGTGTTCTCATTGTCATCGAGAACTGTGCTAAACCAGTAATATAAAACATGATTCTAACCAATTAATTCACACATTCCACGAGCAAATTATTTTACGATTAAAATAAAGCAACAATGTTACAGAGTAATACTGACTCGCTCGTCAACCGGTATTACTCGTGTGATGTATTCGAGACTATCGGAGGTGTGGTACTGACTCACTCGTCCACCGGTATCCACACTATCCCTCACCATCATAATCGTACTGACTCAATCGTCGACCGGTACGTTTATGTGGTTCCTCAGAACTCACCCACATAGTAGTACTGACTCACTCGTCCACCGGTACACTATAGGAGTCTCCGGAATTACCGACCTGAGTAGCGACACTGACTCACTCGTCTACCGGTGTCACTAAATAGTACATAACCACCGTCTCGTACAATGCTGACTCACTCGTCGACCGGCACTGACTCAACCTCGTGCATAGTACTGACTCACTCCTCAACCGGTACTGGCACCAACCATTTGCACAGTACATACTCACTCGTCAACCGGTACTGGCACCAACCACTTGCACAGTACTGACTCAATCGTCAACCGGTACTGTCATACGCACAAATATCTCTCAGGTTATTTCCCACCTCTCACCGCATCCTGACTATCGGTTTTTAACAAATGTTAATTTAGTTCACGGGTTCCAATTCTTCGTCTTACCTCACATCCACCCTTGTTCCATTTTTCACCCCCCATTTTTTCGGCTCAGACCATTCGGTCCGACCCGTTCGGTCCGTCCGGTCTGGCCTTCGGATCCAATTCCAAAACTTGCGTATTGTGCCTGGTCCGTTCGGTCCATGTCAGTGGACCGTCCAGACCAATGGTGGGTTGTGTTAGCCCGCGTTTCCGTGGACTTGTGCGTTTTCGGGATCTGGTCCGTTCGGTCCATGGACTTGGGTCGTACGGACCAGTTGTTCAACATGGTGGTCCGAGGAGGTTTTCTGGGTTTGGTCCTTCCAGTCTCTTGAGTACGGCGTATCACCCCCAGACTGATGGCCAATCAGAGCGGACAATTCAGACACTAGAAGGCATGCTCCGAGCATGCGTACTCGAGTGGGGAGCTCCATGGGACAAGTATCTGACGTTGTGCGAATTTGCGGACAACAACAGTCACCACGTGAGCATCAGAGTATCTCCATACGAGGCGTTGTACGGTAGGTCGTGCAAGACAACCCTATGCTGGACGGAAATGGGAGAACATCGGGAATTCGGACCAGAGATTGTTGAGGAGACCACGGAGGTGATCCGGAGAATTAGCTTCAACCTGAAGACGGCGCAGGACAGGCAGAAGTCCTATGCCGATCGGAGGAGAGTGACTTCTCATTGGAAGTAGGAGACCTAGCCTTTCTCCGAGTCCAGGCCGTGCGAGGACACGTGAGGTTCGGACAAAGCGGAAAGCTGAAGTCGCGATATATCGGACCGTACCCAATGATAGCCAAGGTTGGGGATGTGGCATATCGTCTCACGTTACCACCTGAGTTGGGTAACGTCCATAATGTGTTCCACGTGTCGATGTTGCGAAATTACGTGGCGGATCCTTCTCACATACTTTGACCACAAGAATTGGAGTTTACAGATGCTACGCATTTCAGAGATGAGCCATTGCGGATTTTGGATCGGAAGGACGAAGGAGGTGCCGTTGGTAAAGGTCTTATGGCGCAACCAAGGAATCTCATATATGACGTGGGAACCCGAGGCAGAAATGCGCGTGATTCCTACCCCCATTTATTTGTTTGAATAAGGAAATCATTCTGATGTACGACATACGGTAGTAACAAACTATTAGGACATGCTTAATGTATGGGTTTGGATTTAACTTATTCTGAATTTGGGGACATGGACTAAATCAATAAAATGTACCAGACAAAATTTATGGGAAATTTAAAACCATTTCACGTTATCACTACGCAACGGAATTGCACGATTCTTTTAACACCAATTTAAAAGAAAACAACACATTTCCGAATCGTTTTTAATACAATCCACAATCCTGGGAATACAGTTCGGAGTTCACATAAAACATTGATTTTAACATAACCCGTACATAATTAGGGAGTCCTTATAGATTGTCATCGACTTGCTGACCGCTACACGTGCTCCTCAGGATCTGAAAAAAAGTCAACAACGGAGGGCTAAGCAATTGCTTAGTGAGTAGCCCGGGTTAAACCCGGTGTTCTCATTGTCATCGAGAACTGTGCTAAACCAGTAATCTAAAACATGATTCTAACCAATTAATTCACACATTCCACGAGCAAATTATTTTACGATTAAAATAAAGCAACAATGTTACAGAGTAATACTGACTCGCTCGTCAACCGGTATTACTCGTGTGATGTGTTCGAGACTATCGGAGGTGTGGTATTGACTCACTCGTCCCCCGGTATCCACACTAGCCCTCACCATCATAATCGTACTGATTCAATCGTCGACCGGTACGTTTATGTGGTTCCTCAGAACTCACCCACGTTGAATGTTGGAACGCAACACCGAAGTTAAGAGAGTTGCCCTAGAATGTTGAAGCGGACATCAAGACGATGCTTGCTCAGCTAATGCTCGATCAGAAGACATCATTTACTGAGTTGAAGACTGAGATACAGAGTATAAAAGTCAGGCAAGACATTTTTGAGAGGAGATTAGATGGAGTCAAGGCTCATATGAAGCATGTGGACATGCAGATTGCGCAGCTTGCATCAGAACCCTCTAGACAGCAGGGCACATTTCCTGGAAAGTCCGAACCGAATCCACGAGAACACGTCAATGCCATCCAGCTTATAAGTGGAGAGAGTCTGTCTGAGACGGTCCCTATTACTACCACAGAAAAAGGAACGACGTCTAGATACACTGCTGAAGAGAAAGGGAAAGCCATAGCTCACGAGACACCTAAGGTGCATGTAGAGGAATGCTCCTCCCCCTTATGTACCACCCGTTCCGTTCCCTTCGCGATTGAAGAAGCATACTGATGATACACAGTTGTCTAGATTTGTTGATATGCTTCGGAAGTTAGAGGTTAAGATGCCTTTCTATGAGACGATACTCCAGATCCCTTCTTATGCAAAATTTTTGAAAGATATCTTGACCAAGAAGAGGGTGATTGGGAAGGAGACAGTATCCTTGAGCACAGAGGTGAGCGCTGCGATTCTACAGCATGAGTTGCCACGGAAGAGATCGGATCCAGGTAGTTTCTCGATTCCTTGCAAAATCGGGAACATTGAGATTGACCGTGTATTGTGCGATTTGGGTGCCAGTGTGAGTTTGCTTCTGATAACTCCTATTCTTCTCTATATTTTGATAAGAGTTTGTCTAGGTTTTATAGGATAATCACATGCATTCATAGGCATTCTAGGCTTGTTAGGATACAAAACCTGTTTGTGCTTTAGTTTTTCAGAGTTACAGGTTTCGGAGATGATTGGACTCGAAAAGGAGCTAATTGGAGTGCCAAAGGAGAAGTCTGGATAAGGTACTCATGTTTCAACAATAACGTTCTCTACAGAGGTCCAAATCATGCGAGACTTTACCATTGGAAAGAGCACTTCAAGAGCTTCGCGTAGACACCAAAATCGCGTAAATCCGACAGCGGAGCAGAAAGTTACGAGCGAATTCGTGAAGACTAGAAAACTGGAGTGTAGGGCCGGATCCAACTGGATCCGGTCCGATTCCAGAACGCAGAATTCGACCCCAGGAATCTGGATCCGGTCCGGATCCACCTGGAATCGGTCCGGATCCAGTCAAAAACCCTGTTTCGCGATTTTCAGCATCCTAATGGGAATAGGACTCTTGGGAGCCGCCCTAGGGTTATAAAAAAGCCTTAGCCACGTCCTAGAATATGAGAGAGCCTTAGAGAACACTTAGATACAGAATTTTGGAGAGCTTTTGGTGAAGAGAAGAATAGAAGTTCACGGGATTTCGGGAAGAAGAAGGAGGATTCGATCGTGAAGACTAGACATCGACATGAGACTTTCTTTCCTCTCTTTTATCTCTTTTTCTCTGTTCTTTTTGTTGTTTTCCATGAACCGTGAGTAGATCCACGACTATGGGTTAGGGATTCGTTTGTGTTTTGGGTATGTTTGAACCCTAACTTGGATTTCGGTTTTGATTTGATTCGGTTCTATTGATTTGCACTTTTATTGGATTGATGTTTGCTAACCCCTTG
>NW_010965489.1:0-1294 GCF_000463585.1 Tarenaya hassleriana
AACAACACCCCTACGTTTTTTTTATTGGCCACGGCGAAAATGGTAAAAGATTGGTCATAAAAGATTACTCTATTTCTAGGGCAGGTTTCACGCTAAGGACGAAGACACTAAATGTCTACGCCAAATTTATTTATTTTTTGTTATAACGGCGGAAACCCAACCACAGTCTTTCGGACGTGGTGATAAATCTTCCGGTTCTACGTAATAGCCTGCAAACCACGTGGAATAGATAAACCACCCAAAGTGTGATAGACTCGCTGCAGAGTGGAATCGAAACCATGATCTCTCAGAGAATCATGGATTATTTAACCACTACACTAGGCCCTAAGGGCTTGTCTACGCCAAATTGCCAACTCTTAGGCTCACAAATACACACGCGCGATTGAGTTTGTTGATTACTCGTCAAATAAAACATACGAGACGACGAAGCCCACAAAGAGAGTCCATGAAACTTAGAGCAGATGTAAATATGTGTATGTGTGTGTGTGTTTATAAACTCCTCATTATGGCAAATTCTGTCACCGCCTTATATATATAGTGTGAAGTGTAAATACTGTCACCGCCTCTTTCTGTTTTATTTTTCCTTAAAAGAAAATCGAGAGAATGCTATGGAATTTACGTATATATTAATGACAGGAAACGCATGGGGTGCATCCACGTGTGTGTTCTGCAGCCAAACCAAAACAAAAAAGAGAAACATGCTCTGTAAGAGGAGACATTCCATTGTAATTTATGGAGGATTTCTATATATATGAAATCGGTCGATGACGAAACTGACCAAGCACCGAATGGACAGCAGAGCCACATGATTGGAAGGGTAATTCCGTCAAATCACCAGCTTTAGAGAGTGACCACCACCCACCCCACCTGTTTCTTTTGCCAGATTCACCCTTCCATTTTTTTTTATAAAGCAGTAAATGTGATTGACGATACACATATACATATACGTATACATATACATATATATATACATATACGTATACATATACGTATATATATACGTATACGTATACATATACATTGATGGTTATTATTATTATCTTGCTTTATACAGATAATGATGGGTTTATTCTGGATAAATACGTCCATTCCACCCCGTGACACTCGCCGCCTCCCTTCCGCTCTCCTCACGCGCCCTTATGCTTTGCTATTTTCTCACGTAGAGTTTTTGCACCAATCAATTCAGGACATTTCATAAGAACTTTGAAAGATAATTATTATCAAAAAAAAAAAAACTTTGAAAGATAATTTAGTAAAAAAAATAATCAAACATGAAACAATTAGAGCCTACTAG
>NW_010965490.1:0-1125 GCF_000463585.1 Tarenaya hassleriana
TGTTCGTGATCTTTACGAACGCCAGAGATGATTCCGGTTGATGATCCTTTTGTATCATGATATCATATGTCGAACATAAGGCATGGACAAGCCACCTTATCTGATTCGACTGCTTTCTCGTTCACTGAGTTCGACTGTCTGAAATAGACGACGTTCGTCTATAGTGCGGCCACACATTTCTACAGTCTTGCTCACACGAGGGGCCCAGCGATATCTCTCTCTTTTACGAGAGGTACAAATCCCGTCTTGACTATCTACAATCCAGTACATGATTCGTTTCGTACCTGATACACGCCTTTATAGTTCTCCTGTTACGCAGAATGTTTGACGTATTCAAAGCACGCAACTCCTCATGTTGGATTCCGTAGATATCTCAGGTCTTAGGATCCAATCATGGAACCTGTTGGGGTTCCCTTCGGGTTCCTATCATGCGATCTCATCGATCTAGGGTTTGGATTCTAGGTTTCACGCAGCGGAAGGAAAGATCTAAACCTAGCCAAACGTCACACAAAACCAATTGTGCAATAACCCGAACAATCGTGTATATCGTCGTGGGATTCGAATACTTACCTCGTTCTTTCAAGATCTGGAAGTATCAATCGATCCAGGGCCTGTTTTAATCACCAAGAGTTGAAAGCATAACTCCTCTACACGTATCCACACCGGCGGGATGAATTCCAACGCTTTGGAACGTATCTGCTAGGATTTGTGAAGAGAAAACCGATGTCCTTGACTTGGAATCGATATTCCAATCTCTATAACTCAAAATCAAGCTTCTCTAAGCTCTCATTAGAATCTAGGACGTCTGAGGTTCTTACTCTAGGGTTTGTGGCGGCTCCCTCATTAATTAGAATTGCCCAAAACCCTTAAAACGCGAGAAAGGAAACTTTCCCCGAAAGTCGGACCGTCCGTTCTAGGTAGTGGACCGGACGGTCTGGCTTTTAACGTAGAACGGACGGTCCATATTTCTACGTGGAACGGACGGTCTGCACCCCTGGGCCGGACGGTCTAGTGCTTGCGGAACGGTCCGTCCATTCTCCACTGGAACGGACGTGGAACGGACGTTCCGGAACGGTTGGACCGTCCAGTCCAGGTCTGGACCGGACGGTCTGGCCATCTGGAACT
>NW_010965491.1:0-371 GCF_000463585.1 Tarenaya hassleriana
GGCCGAGAACACGGTAGAACATGATCTGATCACGTTCATGAACCCTAGACCGTCCGTTCTGGGTTAGCCAGACCGGACGGTCCGGCGTGGCGGACTGAAGCTACGGAACGGAAGGTTGAACCTCGATTTTCAGGTCTGGACCGGACGGTCTGAGTGTCAGAACGTCTGTTCCAGCTGATGAGGCAAGACCGTCCCGTTCTGTGACTGGATCGATCGTTCTGCGAAGTACGGACCGTCCGTTCTGTCGCACAGACCGTCCGTTCCATGGAAAAGAGCGGACCGTCCGTTCTACTGTCGTAGACCGTCCGTTCTACTGTCGTAGACCGTCCGTTCCGTCTGTTCTCCAAGGCTGGTCCGTCCGTTCCACACCT
>NW_010965492.1:0-1290 GCF_000463585.1 Tarenaya hassleriana
GACAAAATCGATAGGTAAAACAAACGTACCTTCATCAAAATGGCATCTCCTTTTGGAACATCAACAAACATATCACCGACCACATGCTCAACCCCTGCAACCATGGCATCCGGTTTTAAACACAGCTTGCAAATGATTCATTATATGCATTAACTATTACCATATAGTTAATATTGAGATTATAACCACAAATTAAAGATTTATTATTATATCTCAATAGTAAATGATTCATACCGGGATAGGAGGGAGCATGGGCTAGAACACCGGCTAAATCGAAATTAATACCGTTGATCTTGGGGTATTTCGAAGTGACCATGCCCAAAAGGGTGCCATGTCCTCCTCCCACATCGACCAAAACGCTCAAATCTTCGAAACCGCGGTAAACTTCTAGAACCTTCTTCAGGATCGTGACTGTGGATTCCGACATTGCCCGGTTGAACAGTCGGCCGAACCTCTCGTCCGCCCCTATGTACTCGAACAGTCTCACTCCATGAGCTGAGCTGAATGCATCTCTTCCTTCCTCTTGTATTATATCCTTCAGATGCTGCCTTTGAAAAAAAAAAAGCAAATGGTGTTAGTTCTTTCTATAAAATGTTTATTTTTGTTTGCTTAAAGATTGAATTTTCAAGAATTTTATTAACAAGAAACAAGGTTTCAAGAACAATGTTACCAAGACTTCAACATGACATCGCTATGGAGCACCATGGCCAATGAGACGAAGGAACCCGAGTCACCATCACCACCGTTCAGAAAGAACCGGCAAACCGGTTCGGCTGCGTAAACCCTCCCGGTTCTTCCTGTTCGACCGTTTTCGCCGGTCAGATCGGTGCGGCACTTGACGAGCGAGTAGCTTGTAAGCACCCGAAGCATCCGGTCCAACAGCGACGGTGCATGTGGATTGGTGGGTCTCGTGCGTAGCCCACTCGCTATCTCGGAGGGTGAGAGCCACGCGTCTTCACCGGCCGCCCAGAGTGCGTCAATGACACCGAGCTCGAAGGCCGCTTTCAGAACCATGGGAAATGCGGCTGCGTTTGCGATCTTGAGGGCTTCCGAACGCAAACGCGTTTCTCCTTCTTCTTCGGTTTGGATCGGTTTAGGGGTAGAATCGATATGGTTGCTCATATTTTTTTTTCTTCTTTTGGAAAATGCAAATATTATTTGGTTTAGTGTGAAAGTTGCCGCATTGGCTTCTCATTTATAAGGACGGGACTACCACTAGTGGAGAGGTATGATTATTTTATTCTATACTATTTATTGCATAGGTTCCTTTAAAAAGATTATATATATATA
>NW_010965493.1:0-1289 GCF_000463585.1 Tarenaya hassleriana
GATTCGAAAAGCGTCATAAAGTATGACGTGGCTAGCATGTTATTGTGTTAACATGCGCATCACCCAAAGATTACGATGACGTGGCAAACATGATAACATGCGCATCACCCTTAGTTAGGATGCTTCTGCTCTTTTATCTCGAGCCCATAAACTTTCTGCCTTTTTTTTCCCCAAAAATATTATTACCTTTAAAAAATATGGAAATGAAACACCAAAAATATTTAAAATATTAATACACATTTACAATTTACGAATTATAATAATCTTATTTATAAATCATAAAAAATTGATAATTAATTCGATTTCATTGAAATTAAAACGTGTTAATAGGACAAGTTTTTTAATCTAATTAAACATAATTTTTTTAGACGAAAATTTAAAATAAAATTTATGAGAAAATAGAATATTCAAGAAGAGAAAAAGCATGATCGCAATATCATATAATTCCTTCTCATGCAAGTTTTCTTATTTTCTCATTGACATGCTAAGCACTATGCTTTTTTGCACGTTCGGTCTTTTTTTCTTCAATGTATTATCCTCTCTTTTCCCTCTGTCTGATTTTGGTCGGCTAATATTTATTTTTCTTCAATTTTAAAATTAATAATTTTTGTTATAGAGTATTGATTTATGAAAATGTTTATTTTAAGCACGATCTTACATTATGGGTATAGTTCTAAATTATTTTTCTATGTATATCTATTTTTTTTCGATTTTGAAGGTGGACTAAAAAGATTTTTCTATCAACAGATTTAGAATAAAAATTTACAACTACTAATTAAGGAAGGAAAAAATGGAATGATTCATTTACACAATTAGTTTTGAATTTTCTCATGTTAACTTAGGTGTTGAATTATAATAATTTTTATTTTGAGTTTTTGGTTTTCGGTTTTTAGTTTTTATAATATATAGAAATCTAAAAAATAGAATTTTTAGTTTTAAAAATAATTATTTCACTGAAATGGTCAAATTTTTAAGAAAAAAATTATAAAATTTTGATTGTCAATTTTTTTTGGATTTAAAAAACCCAAACACCTCTTCCATTCAACCCTTTATTCGCTCCTTTGTGGAATTTTAAATCTTTTTATTCCTAAAACTTTATAAATAAATAAAAAAACAAAAGTGAAAAATGAACAATATTCTCTGTCTTGTACCAGGTTCCATGTCAATGCCACATTTGTTCCTCATCTTCTTCCTGCGTTTAAATATTCACACGCCCTTGTTTTCCAAATTAACCCATCTCTCTCTCTCTCTCTCTCTCTCTCTCTCTCTCTCTCTCTCTCTCTCCCTCT
>NW_010965494.1:0-1288 GCF_000463585.1 Tarenaya hassleriana
AAGGAGAAGATGTTGATCCAAAACTCTATAGGAGTATGATCGGGAGTCTACTGTATTTAACTGCAAGTAGACCTGACCTGTGCTTAAGTGTGGGCGTATGTGCCAGATATCAAGCAAAGCCTAAGAAGTCTCACCTTCTAGCGGTAAAAAGGGTAATCAAGTATATCAAAGGCACAGTTGATTATGGGATACATTACACAAAGGATACGAGTACGCATCTAGTAGGATACTGTGATGCAGATTGGGGAGGAAATACGGATGATCGAAAGAGCACATCAGGAGGATGTTTCTTTTTGGGTAACAATCTCGTCTCCTGGCACAACAAGAAACAAAACTCAACATCATTATCCACTGCTGAAGCCGAATACATCGCACTGGGAAGTTGTTGTACTCAACTAATGTGGATGAAGCAAATGCTGACTGACTATGGAATTGACACTCCCTCGTTTACAGCTCATTGTGACAACACAAGTGCAATCAACATCTCTAAGAATCCAGTTCAGCATTCACGAACAAAGCATATAGAGATAAGACATCATTTCCTTAGAGAGCAAGTGGAGAAAGGGAGTCTTTTGATTGAGTACGTACCCACTGAACATCAATTAGCTGATATATTTACTAAACCACTTGACATGAATAGATTTACCTGTTTGCAAAAATCTCTTGGTATTGGAAATTTTGATTTTGATCACTAACTGCATTTGTTCTGAAGTGCTCAAGTTGTAGTGTTGAAAGGGAGGTCGGTGATACTTCGCAATTCTGTCAGGTGCACTTCAAACATGTGAGAAACAAAAATCCCCTGGTACTCCTCTGTCAGCATACACTCAGGCACAAGTGAGTGGTATTTTTGTTTCGCATTAATAAAAAAAAAAAAAAAAAAAAAAAAAAAAAAAAAAAAAAAAAAAAAAAAAAAAAAAAAAAAAAAAAAAAAAAAAAAAAAAAAAAAAAAAAAAAAAAAAAAAAAAAAAAAAAAAAAAAAAAAAAAAAAAAAAGAGTATATCTCAATGAGATAGACTGGGCTTAAGTGGTGAAACAGTATGATTGGACTCAACGTCCTAGAAGTTCAGGTGGATGAAAAACAAATACGAGAAAAATGTATTTTCTTTGGGTGAAGTAAGCACTGGACGAAGCGTGAGGTGTCACTGACTCAACTGGATATACTGCGAACTAAGGTACGATGGATGAAAAACAAATACGAGAAAAATGTATTTTCTTTGGGTGAAGTAAGCACTGGACGAAGCGTGAGGTGTCACTGACTCAACTGGATATACTGCGAACTAAGGTACGA
>NW_010965495.1:0-1286 GCF_000463585.1 Tarenaya hassleriana
TCTTCTGGAATCTTCAACACAAATCAAATCTTTTCTGCACTTTTAGTTAAACACAAACACTAGCCACTTCAACCTTAACAATCTCCCCCTTTTTGACTTTCTACTCATACACAAACAAACGTTAGAAAATAAACTCTGTCCGTTGCTCGGTGTACTTCACTTGTCATCAGAAGTCCTTGATCCATATCTCCCCCTCTGTGTATGAGTTGAAATTCAAAACATTCTAGAGCAAGTTTCATATCACACACTTACCCGAGTTCAAGCAATCAAATCATACGTTAAACTACTCAGGATCACCTGACGCATTGTGAAGGGCCATCTTCAATATCTTCTCCCCTTTTGTGTGTGAGTAAAAACACAAAATGTCGAGTTTCCTTTTCTATAGGTTAGTTTCAAGAGAGAGACAAAATCAAACAGAATAGGCGAAAACAGAAAAATGTAGCACCGTTTTCAAGGGAGTAACTTGCAAGATACACTTCAGATTTTTCAGCTCCCATATTCACCCACATAGCTTATCCGACTTTGCTTAACCAACTCAAGATAAACTGATCACATTTTTACAAAAATAATAAAACCCCTTTTTTAAAAAAAAAATAAACCAGATTTTTCAAGAGTCACCTGTCAGGGTCTTCTGACAATCTATGAAGGAGCAGTCATCTATTCAGAACAGAAATATTGAGCAATTATTTGAACTTTTAGGACGTTGAAATCAAAGAGAATAGCTTACCATTTAAGTCCAGGCTATTCGTTTTTCCCTTTTTCTCTTTTTTTTTTCTTCCTCCCCCTGAGTGTTTTTCCTTTTTCTTTTCCTTTTTTAAAAAAAATTGAAGAACTTATCGGGAGACAATTATATGGAAAACATGGTATACTCTTGTAAAATATAATTCTTACAGAGGAGTATGAAAAGATCTTTAACCTTTTCTGTCCTTAGACCATCGTTTAGCTATCTCAATTCACAACTTAGATCCGAGTCACTGTAAACATAATCCACTCATATCAACCAAATTAGTTGATAGTGGAGTATCAATTAACTGCAACTTTTCTTATTCGTCCTAGTGAGTGGTACCTACCAAAGACTAAGGGAACCCTAACTCCAGTACTCTGAAATTTTTTTTTTATTGTTCCCCATCACCTACAGATTTCTGCAAACATATGAATCTGTTCATATCAAGTGGTTTTGTAAAGAGATAAGCCAGTTGATGTTCTGTGGGAACATACTCAATCACGAGGTGTTTCTTTTCAACTTGTTCCCTAAAACAATTCGTCCAATTGAATAAACCATCAAC
>NW_010965496.1:0-1286 GCF_000463585.1 Tarenaya hassleriana
CAGTGTGAACTGTTTTGAACTTATCGGATTTCTATCCGTGGCGTTCACCCGACTTATCAAATGGACAGTCATAACCGTTTGTGGCGTCTTCACTATACCAAGGTTGCTAATCACGGTGTTAGGTCTAGGTCGAGGCAGTCTTTTAGACTTGTGCCAAGGTTGATTCCTACCGGTTGGTTAGAGGTCGCGGTCTCCACCCGCCTAATTAGAGCAAAGGTCCTCGGTTCCGACATCAGTTTGTATCAGAGCTCATCTCTAATCTAGGTTTTATCTATCCTTTATCTTTTCAATTCGTTCTTTTCATTTCTATCTTCTTCCTACTCATCTATCTTCTTTCAAAGTTTGCATTTGTGAAAAGCTTTAAAAAAGAAGAGAGAAAAAAAAACGAAAAAAAAAGAGTAAAAAAAAATTAAAGAAAAAAGAATCAAATAAAAAAAGAAAAACAAAAAGAAAAACGAAAAAAAAAAGAAAACCGTTTTGGTCAATTTATAAGCGAAAAGAAAAAAAAGGGTCTCATACGTAGCTTTACTACTCTTTCTAACTAGTTTTAGTCTTAGTGCATCTTGTTGTTGCATCTTCTTCGTGTCGTCTTCTTTTGGTTTCCTCCTTTGCTAATCTTTCTTTTCGATTGTCCATCTTTTTGTGTCTTTTTTCATTGTCCTATTATTCCTTGATTTGTCTTGGTGGACCGTTGCGGAGAAGATTTCTGATTGAGATCGGAATAGTTCGATAAGAACCATACAGAGAATACTAAAGAGGGGAAAAAGGCAAGAGTGTGTGAGATCATCAGAGGGTAAAAGCCAAATATCAAGTGAAACACTTGAGTGTGGTGAGGACATCTTCCTTTTCTTTGTTCTTTCTTCTTTCTTTTCTTCTTACCCCCTTTTGCAGAAACATGGCGGATGAATAAAATCGCAATCTAGACAATCAGCAACATGAAGAAGCAAACCCACTTCAAATGCAAGCATTGATGGGTGAGCTACGGAGAATCATGCGAGCTGAGTTGGAGGGTATCCATCAAAGAATAGATCAGATGGAAAATGAGGCGCAGGCCGCACGTAACCTGCCACGACAAAATGCAGGACAAAGAGCTCGAACACCTTCAATTGCCCCTAGTGATGGAGAAGGAGCATTGTCGGATGGGGAGGGAGTAGTTGAGCAACCCCAAAGGTATAGACATGTACAACGAGCCAGAAATCATGTTGATGATGACTTGGCAAGCATTAAAATGAAGATTCCATCGTTTCAAGGGAGAAACGATCCTGAAGTGTACCTCGAATGGGAGA
>NW_010965497.1:0-1286 GCF_000463585.1 Tarenaya hassleriana
TAAATTAATGTTATGAATCTAATTTTTGCAGGTTTAATCGTAACAATGAAGTGATTACGACCGTCGTCAGCATCTTTCAGTCGGACTTCAAAGGCCCATGGCGGAGTCTCATCCGTGTCCCTCCATCTGATCTGCAACGTTGGTTCGAGAAATCGGGGCTTTTGCGGTAAGAATTTTGTCAATTAAATGTATTTATATTTATACAAAATTATAAATTTATTTTGTTTCAGCAAGCTTATTATTGGGACGAGGCCATTCATGACCAAGTCTACGCCGCTTGGAGGCTCGTCGTCCGAGATCCCCTCAAGGACATCATTTATCGGGTAAAGTGCAGACGCGTAAAATCTCTGTGGATGTCGACGGCTATCTACGATCAGCTCGTCGCACATTGGGATTCAGAAGAAGGAACGGAGAAGAGTCAAATCTTCTCAAACAATCGACGATCCCGAGCGGAGATCGAACGCGCAACCCCGACCCACACTGCAGGACAGAGATCATTTGCCCGAGTCGCCCATGAGATAGCAAGTAAAAAAAATTTAATTTTAAATTTGTTCAGTTTTTTTTAATTAAATTTTTTGGTTGTAGACGCAGAAGGAAGGTGAAGAACCTTCTGCGTTGCGATTGCTGCAGGAGACTCACCGTCGAGTTGACGGTACTTATATCAGTGATCGCGTTCAGGAAATCGAGGATGCGATTCAGGCAAAGATCACCGATCGTCTCTCCCAGTTAGAGGAGAGTTGTGGATCGACCCAACTTTCGCCAGCAGAAATCAACAGTCTCTATCTAGAGGTAAATTTATATTGATGTAATTGTTTAATTAAATTATTTTAATTCACATATACTTTTTATTTGGCAGGTTGTCCAACCGGATGCCAAAGGACGTATCTACGGCGTCGGTGGAATGGCGACTCAGTTGGGTGGTGGTCATCCAGATGCAGCATCGATCGGTCGCCACGTCGCACTAACTAAGGAGGTCGAGGCGTTAAAGAAAAAGATCGAAGAGTTTGAGGAGGATCGTAGAAAGATTGCGAGACTAGAAGAAGTTGAGGTACGGATTGCGCGTTACGAGACGTTTTTCGCCGACTTTTTCCTCCTCATGACGATCCACAACCGGCGCAGGAGATGCAGCATAACCCATTTCTGACTCCTCAGTTCAGAGTTAGATCTGAGCCCGGAGTCGGACCTTCTACGGCACCGACAGACCAAAGAACCGGATCAGATAATCCGAATAACTATTTTGTTTAATTTGTTTTATATAAATACTTTTATTTTATGTATTAAATACT
>NW_010965498.1:0-4329 GCF_000463585.1 Tarenaya hassleriana
GTTCTCGCCTGGTCCGCCGGACCAACTCTTGGTCCGGGGCTGACCAGCGAGAACTTTGGTCTTCCTGACCAAACACGCGGTCCGGAATCTGATCTGTCTGCTGGTCCGGCTGACCAACTCTTGGTCCGGCTGACCGCGGACACATCAGATTCAGAACATATTTTTCGGCTTCGAAAATTAGGGTTTTGTCCCGGTTTCGACGCACCGTTAACCCGTCCCAGACTCCATACCATCCATGCATCATTCAACAATCACAAATATCATTAAACATGCATAGATTCAATGATTACATGCAATTTAACGATTAAATCATGCAATCATGCAACAGGCACGGCGATATACAGAGAACCAGGCTCTGATACCACTGTTGGTTTTATCTACGGGTTCCTAGCATGCGATCATATCGATCTAGGGTTTGGTTTACTAGGTTTCATGCAGCGGAAGAAAGATCTAAACCTAGTCAAACGTCACACGCAACCAAACTCGAAGAAACCCGAAAGATCTTGTATATCACCGAGGGAATCGTTACTTACCTCGTTCTCGATGAGACTTGAAGTTTGTTTCGATCCGGGGCCTGTTCTAAATCACCTAGGCCTGAAGTTACAGTCCCTCTACACGTATCCACACCGATGGGAAGGATTCCAAACGATTTGGAACGAATCTGCTAGGATTAGTGAAGAAAAGGGTAACTCAAGAGACGAGATCCAATCCCGGGACAATAGAAATCGAAGAGAACAACTTCTCTAGGGTTCTAGGATGTTTCTCTGAGTTTTAGGTCGGCCTTAATTAAGTTTGGACGAAACCCCAAACTTAAATAAGATTAGAAAACCCTAAAACGAATTTTTGGAAATTTTTGGATCCCGGTCCACCGGACCAAGCTTAGTCCGAGGCCCACGGACCGGCTGACCTGAAGGCTTGGTCCGGCGGACCACGTGTGGTCAGCTCCGGACCAATACCCTTCTTGGTCAGCTCGGTCTGACTTGCCATTTCTCGGTCCGCCTGTCCCAGAATCTGGTCAGCGGCTGACCAACTCTTGGTCAGCCGTCTCTTGGTCAGCCGGACCAGGCTTGGACAGATTATCGCGGACCGAGCCTCCGGACCTCCCGGACTGGCCAAACTTGGTCCGGGGCTGACCAAACTTGGTCAGCTCCGGACCAACGCACTGAAAACTCCTTTTCATGCTCGTTTCTGTCAAATCTCGTTTCCATTCTTCGTATTCTTCACGTATAAGTCCATCCCTATTGGTGTGTGACCCTGTAGGCCCATTCTAAGTGGTAGTGATTTTAGGAACCTTTCCCGAACCACAAGTCATGGTTAGCCTCTAGCAAGACGCCATGACCACCCATTTAGAACTGAGTTAGAGGTGATCTAACCAAGGCATTAACAACTCGAATTCTGATCCTTTGTCTCACGATATCATAAGTTGAACAAGGGCATGATTTGAGCCACCCTTCAAGTTCAACTGCTTTCTCGTCTTGGCAAATCGACTAATAAAATAGATGCAACTTCATCTATAGCGTGGCCACACGTTTTCATAGTCCGACTTCCACGAGAGGGCCCAGCGATATCTCTCCTGTTAAAGAGGTGACAAGTCCCATATTGCATGTCTACTATCTCCATATGATTCGTGAACGTATCTGATCAACGCCGTTATAATCATCCGGTTAAAGACGACGTTTGACGCAGTCAAGACACGCCACTCCTCACATCAGATACTCAATTGAATCACGTGATTCTTGTTTGATGGGCAAGATGACAAAATCTCCTTTTTCTAGAAAAGGAGAACGGGCTACAGAGTTGCTAGAACTCATACATAGTGATGTATGCGGTCCTATGAGCTCGCCCGCTAGAGGAGGGTATCTGTACTTTGTTACGTTTACTGATGATTTCAGTAGGTACGGTTATGTCTACTTGATGAGACATAAATCTGAAACACTTGAATTGTTCAAGATTTTCAGAAACGAGGTACAGAACCAGCTTGGCAAGACGATCAAGTTGCTTCGATCTGATTGAGGTGGCGAGTATATGAGCCAAGAGTTCACTGATTATCTGGCAGATTATGGGATTGTCTCACAGTTGACTACACCTGGAATGCCACAGTGGAATGTCGTGTCCGAGAGGAGGAAGCGAACCTTATTAGATATGGTACGGTCTATGATGAGTCAGGTCGATCTTCCTAGATCCTTCTGGGGCTACGCTCTGGAAACGGCTGCGCTTATACTGAACAATTGTCCAACAAAGTCGGTTCAGAAGACACCATATGAGATATGGACTGGGAAGCGTCCCAGGTTAGCGTTTATGAAGATTTGGAGATGCGACGTTTATGTGAAACGTCTGGCTTCTGATAAGCTGTCCGTCAAATCTGATAAATGCATATTTGTGGGATACCCTAAGGAAACAAAAGGGTACTGGTTCTACAACCCATCCAAGAACAAAGTGTTTGTTGCTCGGAATGGATCTTTCTTGGAGAGAGAGTTCATCTCCAAGAGATTTTGTGGGAGTAGAATAGATCTCGAAGAAGTTCGAGAACCACAAATAGTCGAGGAACCGAGTGAACAGGTCGAATCGGTTCAACCTGTGTCACAAGTTGTTGAGACAGCACCTACTAGTGAACCTCGGAGATCTGGTAGAATTCACCAAGAGCCCACAAGATATGGTTTTCTTGTGACAGGAAACGACGAACTCATGTTGTTAGAACATGACGAGCCTACGTCGTATTCAGAGGCTGTGGCGAGTTCTGATTCCGAGAAATGGCATCAGGCCATGGAGTCTGAGATGCAGTCCATGTACGACAACAAAGTATGGACTTTGGTTGACTCATTCGATGGTATTAAGACCATTGGATGTAAGTGGGTTTTCAAGAAGAAAACCGACATGGATGGCATCGTGCATACCTATAAGGCACGACTCGTCGCGAAAGGGTTTCGGCAGATTCATGGTATAGACTATGATGAAACCTTTTCACCAGTTATGATACTTAAATCCAT
Source organism: Tarenaya hassleriana (assembly GCF_000463585.1). Lineage (NCBI taxonomy): Eukaryota > Viridiplantae > Streptophyta > Magnoliopsida > Brassicales > Cleomaceae > Tarenaya > Tarenaya hassleriana. Next base: position 2,988 of record NW_010965498.1, read on the forward strand.
ACGGATTCTGCTGGCCATAGCTGCGTATTATGACTACGAGATATGGCAGATGGACGTCAAGACCGCATTCCTTAACAGGAATTTGCTCGAGGATGTGTACATGACAAAACCCGAGGGTTTTGTTGATCCTAAGAGTCCGAGGAAGGTGTGCAAGCTTCAGAGATCCATTTATGGACTGAAGCAGGCTTCGAGGAGCTGGAATCTTCGATTTGACGAGGCAGTCAAAACGTTTGGCTTCCTGCAAAACGAAGATGAGCCATGTGTTTACAAGAAGGTCAGTGGGAGCGTAGTGGTCTTCCTTGTACTTTATGTGGATGATATATTGATCATCGGAAATGACATTCCTACCTTGCAAGGAGTAAAATCCTGGCTAGGATCGGTCTTTTCGATGAAGGACTTAGGAGAAGCCGCCTATATTCTAGGTATCAAGATCTATAGAGATAGATCGAGAAGGCTTCTTGGCCTAAGTCAGAGTACATACATTGACAAGGTCTTGAATCGGTTCAAGGTGCAAGACTCCAAGAGGGGTGCCTTGCCAATGGGACATGACGTGGCTCTTAGCAAGACTCAGTGTCCAAAGACACATGATGAGCGAGAGCGCATGAGTAGGATTCCATATGCCTCGGCAATTGGATCCATCATGTACGCTATGTTGTGTACTCGCCCGGATGTATCATATGCATTAAGCATGACTAGTAGGTATCAGTCTACACCAGGTGAGGCTCACTGGATTGCGGTCAAGAACATCCTCAAGTACTTGAGAAGGACTAAGGATTTGTTCTTGGTGTATGGCGGATTGGAAGACGAGCTCTCTATAAGGGGTTATACCGATGCTAGTTTCCAAACCGACAGAGATGACTTCAGATCCCAGTCAGGTTATGTTTTCTGCCTGAACAGTGGGACTATCAGCTGGAAGAGTTCCAAACAGCCAACCGTGGCAGATTCGACTACAGAGGCCGAGTCCATAGCAGCATCGGATGCAGCTAAGGAAGCTGTTTGGATCAGGAAATTCGTGAGAGACCTGGGCGTCATTCCTAGCATTGCAGATCCCGTTGAGTTGTACTGTGACAACAATGGTGCGATTGTGCAAGCTAAGGAACCCCGGTCACACCGGAGATCCAAACACGTACTCAGACGATTTCACTTAATCAGAGAAATCGTTGACAGAGGAGACGTGAAAATAAGCAGAGTGTCGACAGATGATAATATTGCTGACCCATTGACGAAGCCTCTCCATTCGTCAAAACATGATGGTCATGTTAAGGGTATGGGCATTAGATGCTTGTAGGATAGATCATAGAGCATAGTGGGAGATTGTTGGTTGTAATGCTCTAGGATGATC
>NW_010965498.1:4548-14156 GCF_000463585.1 Tarenaya hassleriana
AGATTGTCACATGGATAGAGTCATGACTTGAATCTCATACAGCGGTTCGTTCTTGGATCCTCAGACCTGAGATGTCTAGAGTATCTGATATGAGGAGTAGCATATCTTGACTGCGTCAAACGTCGTCTTTAACCGGATGATTATAACGACGTTGATCAGATACGTTCACGAATCATATGGAGATAGTAGACATGCAATATGGGACTTGTCACCTCCTTAACAGGAGAGATATCGCTGGGCCCTCTCGTGGAAATCGGACTATAAAAAACGCGTGGAGTTAGCGCGTACTGAAAAGTACAAGATGCTGAAAGCTCTAGTGAAGACGGAGATGCCGAGAGGTGGCTTTGTCAACACCCCCGTCCTCAACATGAGAGCTCATATTGAGGAACTTGAGCGTATGGGAGTGAAGCTCGATGGAGATTTGGCCGTGGACTTGATCCTGATGTCATTGCCCGAGGACTATAATCAGTTTGTGATGCAATACCATATGCACGGGATGACTAAGAGCTTAGCCGAACTGCATGGGATGTTGAAATCGGCCGAGCAGGATATCGTGGTGCCCAAGACTGTGCTTGCTCTTGAGAACTGATGCGCACGCACCGAGTCTTATATTTAATACCTGATTCGTACCATATCCGCAAGTATACGGTAGTTGTAGTATCGAGGTCGAACACGAGGACTAGGATGTATTAGTCTATCTCTAAGCTAGATTAGGTGGTCGAATAAAAATGTGGATTGTGAAAAGTGTCGGAATACGAATAAGCAAATCAAATTAATGGGTTGTAAACGATGATTCAAGGCGTTGTAGGTTCGGGATCCCTCAAGAATCGCATGGACGGTTAGTGATGCTACAATGTCTACGGGTTATCTTCCAAATGGGGGGTTTCAAGCACTTCTTCTAGAGTTTATCTCTCCCGAGTTTAAACTCACTACCTAGAGAATCGATTCACCCATCTTCCAATGATCTAAATGATCTCTAGATGCATTAGTGTACCCTATCATGAACCCTAAGCAAGCTAAGCCATCTCCCAATGTGAATAACTCACTCATTTGACATTTGGTTCCAAACATCATTCCCATATCCCTATGATCAATGTGTTCTACAATCATATCAATTAGGGTTTCATCCAAATCAATAGCATTAAGCACAAAACATCAAACCCATGGAAGAAAACTCAAAGACATCATAGATTAAGCATAGGTGTCCATACAAAAATGGGGATCTCTCACCCACAACAAAGTCACTACTCCATATCTAAAGGTTCAAAACAGAAAACAGAAGGGGAAAACATAGAAAAAGAGAAGAAATGCTCAAGATGGTTTTCAATGGTGGTATCCTTCTTCAAAATGTCTCCCTAGGTCTCCAAATCTCTCTTGCCTCTTCTCCAAGGTGATTTTCTCTAAAAGTGTCGAGTCCCATTTCTCTCTCCTCAAACTCCCCTTTTAATGAAAGTGCAAAATTAGGTTTTCTCCTCAAAAATCGGGTTTTTCCTTTTTGGACCAGTTTTGATTTCGAGCGCAGTGTCGCTCGTTTTCTCTTCAGGGTTGCCCATTTTCTTCGTGGCGAGCGACCGCTCATCCTGACGGGCGACCGCTCATTCTTCCTTGTAACTCGGATCGACCGCCTGGTATAACGAGCTACCGGCTTCTTCTGCGAGCGACCGTCTGATTGCTTGGATGTCACAACGGGCGACCCCCCGTGAAAGCAGGCGGGCCACTCGTTTTATCTGAGCTCCTCCGGACTTCTCGATTCTGCCCCTTCTCCGTGCCTCGTAATGCGAATATCCTCGTCTGATCGTCCTGCAAGGAAAAGGGGAGAAAAGTTCCTACCCATGGCCAACTAACGTCCTAATATGCCTAAAATGTGGGAAGAATTGTAATGCACGACGTTAGAAAACCGGTGGAGAAACCCGTGTGATCAAATCCCCCCAGACTTGAGGTTTGCTCGTCCTCGAGTAAATGTGAAGTTGTAAAACCATCCTAGGGGTGATGAGATATAGTCGGAGTACAAATGGGGGTTTCAAGTGGATTGGTTGTACGAGTTAAAATCGCTATGAATGAAATCGGGTTTGATATACTCTATCTTTTCCAACATTCGAGCGAAAGCCTACCAATGGGATTTTCATTGTTTCCTGCGATTCAAAGTGAAGTAAATCCTACTTGCCAAGCATGTCTCCTAAACACATCCCAATTGAGATCTCCCAAAGGTCGCTTAGCCTATAGCCTCATCGTTTTCACTTGCCTCATATCCTTCCTTTTTATTCGTGCTTTTGTGTTCTTTTTCTTCTCTCTTTTCTTTTTTTTTCTTGTGTTGCAATCCCGGGCTTCTAGGACGTTGGAATTTGACAAGTTCACTTTTTTCTATTCTCTCTTTTTTTTTTGTGCCCTTGTCCCACAACTTAGACTCGAGCCTTCGTTTTTGACGCACTCATGTCCCCGAATGATTTTCATTAACGAGATGATGACAGAGGACTGTCGGGATGCATCATATTTCGTAGGGCTTGTTAGTGACAGTCCATGCAAGTATGTACAAAATGTAAGACTTTTTTTCCGATGAATATGGAATGCATGATTCTAAGTGCAAATGATGTGAATAAAGTGCAGGGCTCATGGGTACAAGGTGTGTTAGTGTCACTCCCCCCTCCAGACTTGAATCAAACACCGTCCGCGGTGTTAATTCTCGGCTAGCGGGGAGGTTCGAATGAAGAAATAAGGGACGAATGGAATGAAGGGAATGAGTGTGTTACCTTTTTCGATGGGGTGATGTTCCATTCCAATTTCTCCTTTGCGGGTGTCGTGAGCCCATGAGACCTATGCAATGTGAGAAAACTACAATGCTATGTGGTGAGAATGCAAAAGGGGTGACAGAGAGAGAGAGAGAGAACCGACCGGGTCCTCAGCAGGACCCGTGAGAGGAGTCGGTCGAGTCGCCACTCATGTGGTCGTCTTCTTCCTCTGTGTCTGTGCTGAGGCATGTGGGGACGTCGAATCGTATGCCTTCTTCCGTCAGTGGGGGCAGCACGTAATATGACATGTTGAATGACCGGTACATGCCCTCGGTACCCACAAATTTCCATAGTATCTTGCCTTCTTGTTCCTTGGCTAGGCCATTCTCCACAAAATGGATGAAGTTGATTGTATCTCCATGTGATGATTCAAGGCGTTGTAGGTTCGGGATCCCTCGTGATTATACCTCCAAAACAAATCGAATCAAGGTCTGAAGAGAGTACCGAATGCATGTGGAGGATAACCCTTGAAGCTATGTCAGCGACTTCGAGCTGGTTGTGCATCATAAAGTGAATGGGTTCCATGAGGAGGTTGAGCTCGGTGATTGAAACGACCCGTGGGTCTTCTCCTGCAAGTAGTGCTGAGGCCATGAATTGCTGGAGATAGCGCACAGCAGGATGCCGGATCATGAGGGCTTCAAGATGCCATGGTCGGAATGTGCTCGCTGCGATTTACATCCAGAAAGTTCGAGCTTTGGTGATTGTGATCTTCGGCATCACCGCGGTTGTACTCATTTGGATGCCCAAAGTGTCGGCAAGTTGTTCCACCTTGAGATAGAATTGTCGCCATTCAAGTCGGAATCCAAAGTAGCCTTCCCAAGGGTTGCCGTTCTTTGGGATGAAGCATTTGAACGTGCAGACAAATTATGTCGTCAACTTTCGGTATATCCGAGGCTTGGCTTGGAAGAGGCGGTTCCAGCCCGCAAGTTGGAAAATCCCCTTGATGCTCTCGTAGAATTGTTTCGGTCGAATGTCGTGGTGCACGAACTTTGAAGCCTTGATGCCTCTGTTTGGAATTCGTTGCAAGGTGAGAGCTTCTTCGTTGGATCGGGGTTGAGATGAAGTCGGTTCCGTGAAAGGTGAGCTATCTTCGTGATCATACCACCCACGCAAATGCACGTCTCATTGGCCTTCGTAATGGCCAATGTATGTAGGTGCAAGGCTATCCGCGAGGCTAAGTCCATATCCTTCCATGGAGCCCGAACGCATGAGTCAAGTGACGGCCCGTCATGGAACTCCCGAAGCGCTTCGTAGAGATATCCCAGTTCGATCTTGTGGATCTTGCCAGGTTCATCTCGTGCGAAGATGAAGTTGGACATCACTGAATGGGCATAGCGGATTGATGGGTGTTGCACCCATGAGATCTTTCCCGCCGAGCTCGAGTAGTGTCGGATGGCTATCTTCTCCCAAAAGTCTTGCAGAACATACGCCGATATGGTGGGGATGAGGGAGTGTTTCCCCTTGGGGACCTCTAGGATGTCTACAAATTGGGCCATGCTCAATCGGACCCACTTCTTGTTCAGCCGAAACTCCATATATGCTTCCTCGATCGAGTTGTCCGTGGGAAAATAGCATGAGTAGGTGGCTAGGAATTCTCGGGTAATGCTTCTGAATGATAGCTCTACGATCTTGCTTCGTTGCCCCCAACCGAGCTTCTCGAAGATGTACTCAACATTGGCTTGAATTCCCAATTCCCGCATTGTGCTTTCACATATGAACTTGCTCGAGCGTTGCTTAAGTTTGGAGAGATGCCTAGCGCGGTCATACGCTTCGTCACGACGATCGATTTTGACCAATCTCGGTGGTCCTTCGATGAGAACATTCTGCTTCGTCTCCAAGATTGTCATTATTGTTCCCGGCCTCATTTCCCTCCTTTGAGAGTATTCTCCCTCTTGCGAGGAGGAGGCGGCGTCACTTGTTCGAGCTCTCATTGGTGCATCTCAAAGGTATATGCGATAGGGATCGGGGCGTATGGGGTTAGGACGTGGAAAGTTGAACATCGTTGGAGAATCAGAGAAAACGAGCGGCCCGCCTGTTTTAACAAGCGGTCGCTCGTTACCCAGGCGGTCGCTCGAGCGACCGTGTGACAATTTGAGCGGCCGCTCACGCGGTCGCCCACTGTATCGGGATTTCGATTTCATGGCCGGAAATCGAGTTTTTCCGGCCGAAATCTCGTAATTCGCAGACCTAGCAACCATGCCTGGTGTAAAATCCGACCTAACCCAACCTACCTAACCCTAGATTGAAGACCCGAAGAGGAAGAGAGAGTTAGAGACTTACGGGTTTGGTGAAATCGAGAGAGGGAGAGTGTGAGCGAAGCGGAGAGGGTGAGGTGACGATGTCAGAAGAGCACGGGGGCAGGTCGGCGCCGGAAGCAGAGCAGATGGGGTAATCGCGGGCGAGAGAGAGAGAAGAGAACGGAGTTTGCTAAGAGATGAAATGGCTCTCTCTCTCTCTCGAAATCGAGTTAAAACTCGGATTCATTATCGAGCGGTCGCTCGATTTCCGATTTTTTTTTCGAAATTTATTGCGAGCGGTCGCTCGAAGACGCGAGCGACCGCTTCCTTTGCGAAACCCCTTCGAGCGGTCGCCCAAAAAAATGGGCGGCCCGCCCGTTTCTTCTGTTTCCTGGCACCCGATGAAGGTTTTTCCCAGTTCTTGCTCCTCCGACGAAAGACTTGTTTTGATGAGAGTGCTTTAGAGAATTTGGAGCCTTATTGGTGTGAATCAAAAAAGAAAAATTGACGAGGTGGAAGAATTTACATCCAGGGGTTAACCGGGGTTGCTAGTTATGCTCGTAGCTAGACCGAGATGCGATTCAATCGATCAAAGAAAGGAAGAGTACAGAGGTACCTCCTCCCGACTTAATACTCCGGGATTGTACGGTTTGATCCTTTGAGTGTTGACCATGAAAGATCCGCCCTTTCCGTTGTCAAGTTCCACCGCTCCATGAGAGGTGATGCTCTTTATGATGAACGGTCCCAACCATCTTGATTTTAGCTTTCCTGGAAAAAGTTTTAGTCGGGAATTAAATAAGAGAACGAGGTCACGTTGTTGGAAGCTTCGATTGAGGATGTGGCTATCATGCCACTTCTTGGCCTACTCCTTGTAGATCCGTGCATTCTCATATGCGTCCAAGCGAATTTCCTCCAAGTGATGGAGCTCTAGCATCCGTTTTTCGGCTGCGGTGTTCCAATCATAATTTAACGCCTTTATAGCCCAACATACTTTGTGTTCCAACTCAACCGGTAGATGGCAAGCTTTCCCATACACGAGTTGGAACAGAGTCATCTCGATGGGCGTCTTGAATGCCGTTCAAGCTTCAAAGCCCAATCTTTTCTTGACTTGGCTACTATTTTCTTCAGGATTTGTTTGATCTCCCGGTTAGAGACTTCCACTTGGCCACTCGTTTGGGGATGGCACGGGGTGGCTACTCTGTGGTGAACGCCATATTTGGTCAATATGCTCTGAATCACTCTATTAACAAAGTGTGTTCCTCCATCGCTTATCACCACTCTTGGGACTCCAAACCGAGGAAATATAATCCTCTTGAACATTCGTGACACGATGCTTGAATCATTTTTCGGACTAGCAAGCACTTCTACCCATTTCGTCACATAGTCAACTGCCACAAGAATGTATAGATTGTCGCAAGACGATGGGAATGGTCCCATAAAATCTATTCTCCAAACATCGAAGGGTTCCACCTCCAAGATGTACTTTTGTGGTGCTTCATTCCTCTTTGCGAGATGTTGCCGGTCCTTTGACAAGCATCGCATGAGTTTACAAAAGTGTGAACATCCTTGAACAATGTTGGCCAATAGAAACCCACTTGTAGGATCTTTGCAGCGTCTTAGTCGAGGCGAAATGCCCGCATAATCCGAGGCATGGCAGTGACGTATGACTTGCTGCATTTCTCCTCCGGAATGCATCTTCAAAATAGTCCGTCCTTACCCCTCTTAAACAAGAAAGGCTCATCCCAAAAGTAGTCTCTAGCATCATGGAAGAACTTCTTCTTTCCTTTATAGCTCAACTTTGGGGGTACCACTTTGGCAACCAAATAGTTGACGTAATCTGCATACCAAGGGGCCGCGTTCTTGATCTCCAAAGAAAAGATGTGTTCTTCCCTTAGTGAATCATCGATTGACACAACCTCAGGTAATTCCAATCTCGATAGATGGTCCGCCACTGTGTTTTCCGTTCCTTTCCTATCGCGGATCTCTAAATCAAACTCTTGCAAAAGAAACACCCATCGGATCAACCTTGGTTTAACATCCTTCTTCGTGAGAAAGTACCTCAATGCGGCGTGATCCGTGTAGACGATGACCTTAGAGCCCACCAAGTATGATCTAAATTTCTCGAAAGCAAATACTACAGCCAAGAGCTCTTTTTCCGTGGTGGAGTAATTCATTTGAGCATCATCGAGCGTCGACTTGCGTAGTACACAACATAGTGCTTCCCATCTTTCTTTTGTCCCAATACGACTCCGACCGCAAAATCACTAGCATCACACATCAACTCAAAAGGAATACTCCAATCCGGGGGTTGGATAATCGGGGGTGATATTAGTGCCCTCTTCAAAACTTCAAATGCTTTGTGGCATTCCTCATTAAACTCAAATGGGATGTCCTTGCCCAAAAGCACAGTCAAAAGTCTCGATATCTTTGAAAAGTCTTTGATAAATCTCCTATAAAATCCGGCTTGACCTAAGAAGCTTCAGACCCTTTAACGTTGGTCGGTGGCGATAGCTTCTCAATCACTTCCACTTTCGCTCTATCCACTTCTATCCCCTTGTCTGAAATTCGATGACCAAGTACAATGCCCTCTCGTACCATGAAATGACATTTCTCCCAATTCAAAACTAAATTCGCCTTGAGACACCTGTCTAACACTCGATGGAAATTGGTTAAACACGCATCAAAGGAGGGTCCATGGACAGAAAAGTCGTCCATGAACACCTCTATAATGTGTTCAATAACATCGGAGAAAATAGCCATCATGCATCTTTGAAAAGTTGCGGGTGCGTTGCATAATCCAAATGGCATGCTTCTATATGCGAAAGTTCCGTAAGGGCATGTGAATGTTGTTTTCTCTTGGTCACTCGGATGGATAGGTATTTGGAAGAAACCGGAGTAACCATTGAGGAAAGAAAAGTAAGAATGCAATGCAAGTCTTTCCAGCATTTGATCAATGAATGGAAGGGGGAAATGATCCTTACGGGCGTTTGTGTTAAGTTTCCGATAATCAATGCACATTCTCCATCCCGTAACGGTTCTAGTCGGTATGAGTTCATTGTTTTCATTTGGAACGACTGTGATTCCTTCCTTCTTAGGCACGACTTGCACCGGGCTAACCTAAGAGCTATCCGATATCGGGTAAATGATACCCGCATTTAACAATTTCAAGACCTCTTTCTTGACTACTTCTTTCATGTTCAGGTTTAGCCTACGTTGATGTTCAATTGATGATTTGGTATCATCCTCTAAATGTATGCGATGCATGCAAAGAGAGGGACTAATACCCTTTATGTCTCCTAGAGTGTATCCTAGGACTTCCCTGTATTGTCTAAGCAACTTGGTGAGTTTCTCTCTTGATCCTCATCTAATGCATCGTTAATGATAATGGGATAAGTAGAATTTGAGCCAAGAAAGACATACCTTAGCCCTTGGGGTAGAGGTTTCAATTCCACTTGCAGGGCATGTTTGGGATCTCAGCCAACATGTCTATCCCCTCTTGGGTTTTGAGGCGTGTCAAGGTTGGCGTGGGTGGTCGAGAAGATGGCATCGGAGTACAAATTCTTCATTCCAGATGCAAACGGGAGGGCCGCCTCTATTGTCGAGCGGTCGCTCGTTTTGGCTGGAGGGTGATCGATTTTGCTCAGATTTTTCGGGCGGGTCGCTTGTAACGTCGAGCGGTCGCTCGTTTCGTCGAGTTCTGATTCCAAATTCCTCAGAACATTCGAGCGGGTCACTTGTATTTCGAGGCGGTCGCTCGTTTCTTCCGAAGATGAGTCGATTTTGCTCAGAGAATGTTGGTTTAGTGCTCTATGATGTACTGTTTATGAGCTTTCTTTAGATACATTCGATGTATTGATACTTTCTATGGTTTTATGAGAGTATTTGATTCATTACATGTTCTTGCATACTAGATTTGTTATGAAATCCATGTATCATTATGAATTATTATAAACTCCCTAGTCTTGTGTCGTTATGGGAATAACGACATAATAAGACTAGTATGATGTGTGATTGATGATCATAGAGATGATCATAGGTATTGGATACGATCACAGTCATAGGTTTTCGTTGGAGAACGGAATACTGGATTGACCCGCATGAGATTGTCACATGGACTAGCGTCATGACTTGAATCTCATATGGCAGTTCCATGATTGGATCCTAAGACCTGAGATATCTACGAAATCCAACATGAGGAGTTACAAACGTTCTGCGTAACACGAGAACTATAAAGGCGTGTATCAGGTACGAAACGAATCATGTACTGGATTGTAGATAGTCAAGACGGGATTTGTACCTCTCGTAAAAGAGAGAGATATCGTTGGGCCCCTCGTGTGAGCGAGACTGTAGAAATGTGTGGCCGCACTATAGACGAACGTCGTCTATTTCAGACAGCCGAACTCAGTGAACGAGAAAGCAGTCGAATCAGATAAGGTGGCTTGTCCATGCCTTATGTTCGACATATGATATCACGATACAAAAGGATCATCAACCAGAATCATCTCTGGCGTTCGTAAAGATCACAAACAAACTCTATTCGAGATAGGTAGTCATAATGTCTTGCTAGAGACCGTCTATGACTTGT
>NW_010965498.1:14218-16775 GCF_000463585.1 Tarenaya hassleriana
TATGACTTGTATATCCGAAATAGAGATTTCGGGTTATACTGCTATATCGAATGAGCCTACAGAGTCACACACGCAGGGAAGGATGAAACCGCACGAGGAAACGATGAAAAACCGAGACAGAAGGGTCTGGAACGGGCGGACCGAAAGTCCAGAACGGACGGTCCACCAAGTCCAGACCCGAGGTCCAGAGAGCGCGGTCTGTCCGTTCCAGAAGGTCTGGAACGGATGGTCCACTAACGTAGACCGTCCGTTCTGCTTGCTGGAACGGATGGTCCACGTGCATTTCTGGACCGTCCGTTCTTGGCTCTGGATATTTTCGTAATTGAACCGAAATTAGGGTAAAATCACTTTATAAGAAGGAGATTAAAACCCTAATTACGAAGGGACTTTGAGGAGCCGACTTTTGCAATTCTTAGAGAGTTTTTGGTGAGATCCAAAAAGCTCAACAAGTTCTAAGTCTCGTTTTCTCGAAGTGTACAAACCGAATAGAGATTCGAGTCCTAGTAGACAAGTTTCAATCGTTGGAATCCATCCCGTGGTGTGGATACGTGTAGAGGGCGAGGTATTCTTCCTGCCTTTCGTGATCAGACGTGTTCTTCGATTGATACAGGCCCCGGATCGATTGAGGTAAGCGTTCTAACGTTTCTACGTTTCAATAGCAGCATGGTTCTAGGGTTTATTAAATTTTGTTTTACTTCCGCTGCACAACCCTAGAACGATCTCTTAGGAATTAGATTCGCTCATGAGATCCCAGGAAACCCAACAGAGAATTCGAGCGGGTCGCCCATTCATGCGGGCGGTCCGCTAGTTGTAAGGCCATCCTCGTGGGTTTCAAGTCGCCTATGTTCAACTTCTTGTATATGGACAGTCGCATCAAACTCACACTAGCCCCAAGATCATATAATGCTCTATCAATCTCAATATTCCCTAACTTGCATGAAATAGAGAAACTCCGCGGATCAGACATCTTCAGGGGTAATTCATGCTTCGTGATGGCTGCACTAATCTCAGTGCTCAACGCTACGGTCTCCTTTTTAACTACCCGCTTCTTCGTCAAAATATCCTTGAGGAACTTCGCATACGAGGGCATTTGAAGAATTGCCTCATGGAAAGGCATTGTAATTTCCATCTTCTTTAGCATTTCCGCAAACTTCCCAAATTGGTTGTCCTCATTAAATTTCTTTAAACGAGAAGGAAAGGGTATCGGGGGTACCTTAGGCGGAGGAGGAATGTAGACCGGTTCCTTCTCCTGTTCTTGCACCTTAAGAGTGTCTTCCTCTACAGCTTTTCCTTTTTTCTCTCTTGTTAGCCTTGGAGGTGATGCCTTTTCAACCATCGGAGGGGTAGTCTCCGGAAGTTGTTTCCCACTCCTTAGCTCCACTGCATTGATGTGTTCCCGATGGTTCATCTCGTTCTTACCGGGAAGCATGTCTTGTTGTCTTGACGAGGAGGAAGATGCGAGTTGAGCTACTTGATTGTCCAAGATTTTCAAGTGAGCTTGTACTCCTTCTAATTGTTTCTTGAATGCAACTTGCTCATTTTCAATGCTCCCAATGGATACTCCTTGTGATTTTTGATCTTGGAGAATTTGAAATAGCATATCCTTGATGTCCGGGTCTTGCTCCTTGGGTTGCACTTGCTGCTGCCTATAGTTAGAATTCCCTTGGTAGCCTTGGCTCGCTTGACCTTGCTGTTGATACTTCGGTTGAAAGTCCGGAGGTCCTTGGTTGTTCCGTTGGAAAGCGGGTTGAGGATTTAATGCATTTGACGTGTTCTTGTAGGAGAAGTTGGGATGATTCCTCAATCCCGGGTTGTATAGGAAAGGATGAGTGTATTGATTCGGGCCGACATAGTTGGCTTCTTCCGCTTCTTGATCAACCATGTACAATCCCGGTTGAATTTGCGTTGGATTGTGATATTCCACAGTAGCTACTTGTTTGGCGTTGGCGAGTTGGACCTTTATCTCGGCAAGGTCGGCTAGCACCGCCTTAAGAGCTGCATTCTCTCCCACATCACCTTTCAATGAGCTTCTCCTACTGAACTCGTTGGACGTATGTGTTGGGTTTTGCTACGGATTCCTAGCATGCGATCATATCGATCTAGGGTTTGGTTTACTAGGTTTCATGCAGCGGAAGAATAATCTAAACCTAGTCAAACGTCACACGCAACCAAAATCATCCGTAAAACCCCGTTCAATCGTGTATATCACCGTAGGAATCGAATACTTACCTCTATCCTGAAGATCTGAAAGTAGCAATCGATCCAGGGCCTGTTTTAATCACCAAGAGCTGAAAGTACAGCTCCTCTACACGTATCCACACCGACGGGAGGGATTCCAAACACTTTTGGAACTGATCTGCTAGGATCTGTGAAGTGAATAGGGTTTCCAAGACTTGGGATCGAATCCCGGGAACTAGAACCTCAAAAGAAACGATTTTCTTTTGTTCTAGATCTGTCTTAGGGTTCTGAAAGTTGAGTTCTCTTCTTAGGACGGCGTCCAACACCACCTTATAAGTTAGAAACCCTAATCCTTGTGAAAAGAGACTTTTTCCAAGTA
>NW_010965498.1:24621-26468 GCF_000463585.1 Tarenaya hassleriana
GGAAAAAAATAAAATTTAGATTTGCGACAGAAATTTCTGTCGCAAATCCGTCGAAAAACAAAAAATAAACCGCGAAAATTTGAAAATTTTCATCGAAAATAATAAAAAATAAAAAAATGTCGCAAATTCCAAAAATAAATAACTTTAATTTAAAAATAAATAAAATTAATATTTGCGACAAAAATTTCTGTCGCAAATCTGTCGCAAATCCGCAATTTTAAAATTTCTGTCGCAAATAATGTTTGGTTCTGCGACGACAACGTTTCCGTCGTATTCCGTCGCAAATTTGCGACAGATTTTGCGACTAATTGCGACAGAATAAAAATTTTCGCATTCCGTCGCAAATTCGTCGAATTCTGTCGTAATTTCTTTGCGACGGAAAAGTTCCGTCGCAAATTCCGTCGCTATATTAAGATTTTCTTGTAGTGTAACAGCTCTAGTTCTGATCCTTTATCTCACGATATCATGTGTTGAACAAGGGCATGGTTTGAGCCACCCTTCAAGTTCAACCGCTTTCTCGTCTTGGCAAATCGACTAATAAAATAGATGCAACTTCATCTATAGCGTGGCCACGCATTTTTCATAGTCCGATTTCCACGAGAGGGCCCAGCGATATCTCTCCTATTGAGGAGGTGACAAGTCCCATATTGCATGTCTACTATCTCCATATGATTTGTGAACGTATCTGATCAACGCCGTTATAATCATCCGGTTAAAGACGACGTTTGACGCAGTCAAGACACGCCACTCCTCATATCAGATACTCTAGACATCTCAGGTCTGAGGATCCAAGAACAAACCGCTTTATGAGATTCAAGTCATGACTCTGTCCATGTGACAATCTCATGCGGGTCATCCAGTCACTCGTTCACAACGAGTACCCATGATTGTGATATGCATCCAATGCATCAATCACACCTCATGCTAGTCTTAATTCATCATTGTTCCCACAATGATAACTGACCAGGGAGTTTAGAATCATTCTATAATGATTCAAGGATGCCGAAATATAACAAACATGCCAATCATATAACGGGAATGTAACGCATTCATAAATCAATGAATCAATACAAAGTCAAAATGTCATATCACGGATCATCCTAGAGCATTACAACCAACAGTATGGCTGCGTCCTTTGGCCAATTTTGCAATTGTCGCTTCTAACTCTTGGAAAGGGATGTCATAAATGTCACCTCCACATGCTGCATCAATCCAAGACCGAGTGTCATCCTTCAACCCATGGATAAAAATTGATAGAAGGTAATCTCTTTCCATTCCATGCTGAGGGTACATTCTTTGATATTCCTTGAAGCGTTCCCATGCATCGTGAAGATTCTCCCCATCCTCTTGCACAAAAGCATTGATCCTATTCCTCACATGTTGAGTCTTGGTGGGGGAGTAGTATTGCATAAGGAACTGTTCTTCCATTTCGTCACACGTCGAATAGAGTTTGGCTCAAGAGTGTAGAGCCAATCTCTAGCTCTCTCCGTAAGTGAGTAGGGGAAGGTTTCAAGGAACACATCTTCTAAGGTTATCCCGGTCCCTTCTTGATTGCCTTATGATCACACGGATTTTTCACCGGTTTTATAACGTCGTGCATCACAATTCTTCTCACATTCTAGGCATTGTAGGACGTTAGATGGCCATGGGTAGGTTGTTTTGCTTGTTTTTCCTTGCAGGAAGACTCCACGATGAATCCTCACGAAGCGGGCACGGAAGAACAAGAATTCGAGAATGCTCGGGGAGCTCAGACAAAACGAGCGACCTGCCCATTTTATGGGCGGTCGCCCGTTTTGTGAGCGGTCGCCCATTTTATGGGCGGTCGCCCGTTTTGTGAGCGGTCGCCC
>NW_010965498.1:26971-30261 GCF_000463585.1 Tarenaya hassleriana
AAATGGGTGAATCGATTCTCTAGGTAGTGAGTTTAAGCTCGGGAGAGACAAGCTCTAGAGGAAGTGCTTGAAACCCCCAATTGGAAGATAAACCCATAGGTATTGTAGCATCACTAACCGTCCATGCGAATCTTGAGGGATCTCGAACCTACAACGCCTTAAATCATCGTTTTATAAACCGTTAATTTTACTTGCTTTCTTGTATTCCGACCCTTACCACAACCCACATTTTTACTTGACCACCTAATCTAGCTTAGAGATAGACTAATACATCCTAGTCCTCGTGTTCGACTCCGGTACTACAACTACCATATACTTGCGGATAGTGGTACGAATCGGGTATTAAATATAAGACTCGGTGCGTGCGCACCAAGTTTTTGGTGCCGTTGCCGGGGACTAGGCGTTTTCGTGTTCGTCTAAATTTTTGCTAGATCACCATTGCTTGGATATTTGCTTGGATTACTTTGCGACATAACCGTTTCACAGCACTTTCGGTTCGTTTTGTCTCTTTGGTGTGCAGCTCTTCCGGTGCATGACAAGAAGCACAACCGGTAGAGATCAACTCGTCTTCGACCCCGAAATAGAAAGGACCCTACGCTTCGCTCGTAGACAGCAAAGACAGTGGGGAATGGCCGAAGAAATGCTAAGAGAAAACAACGCACGAAGAGAACAACCCGAGATGGCCGAAGAGTTGTTGAGAGGGGCCAATGCCCAAAGAGGTCCAGCCCAAGCATCCCCTAGAACGCTTCGAACGTACACACAACCGAAGCATACTCAGTTACTATCATGCATCAATCGGGGACCACCAGAAGAATTTGAACTCCTACCGCAATGCATCCAAATGCTCAACAACATGAGTTTCCGTGGGAGACCAAACGAGGACCCGAATGCTCACCTTACGAACTTCAAGATGAACTGTAAGGCAATCAAGAAGGGACCGAGGATTACTCTTGAAGACGTGTTCCTTGAGACTTTCCCCTACTCACTTACGGAGAGAGCTAGAGATTGGCTCTACACTCTTGAGCCAAATTCTATCTCGACATGGGGTGAGATGGAAGAACAATTCCTTATGCAGTACTACTCCCCTACCAAGACTCAACATGCAAGGAACCGGATCAATGCATTTGTGCAAGAGGATGGGGAGAATCTCCATGACGCATGGGAACGCTTCAAGGAATATCATAGAATGTGCCATCACCATGGAATGGAAAGAGACTACCTTCTGTCCATCTTTATCCATGGGTTGAAGGATGATACTCGGTCTTGGATTGATGCAGCGTGCGGAGGTGACATATATGACATCCCTTTCCAAGAGCTAGAGGCGACAATTGCAAAACTGGCCAAGGGACTCAGCCATACGTCCAACGAATTCAGTAGGAGAAGCTCGGTGAAAGGAGATGTGGGAGAAAACGCAGCTCTTAAGGCAGTGTTGGCCGACCTTGCTGAGATAAAAGTTCAACTCGCCAACGCTAAACAAGTAGCTGCTGTGGAGGATCAAAATTTAGCGCAAGTCCAACCGGGAATGTACATGGTTGATCAAGAAGCGGAAGAAGTCAACTATGTCGGTCCAAACCAATACACTCATCCATCCAACCTATACAACCCGGGATTGAGGAATCATCCCAATTTCTCCTACAAGAACACGTCGAATGTGCTTAATCCTCAACCCGCCTTCCAGCGGAACAATCAAGGACCTCCGGGTTTTCAATCAAAGTATCAACAACAAGGCCAAGGAAGTCAAGGTTATCAAGGGAATTCCAACTATAGACCACAGCAAGTGCAACCCAAGGAGCAAGACCCGGACATCAAGGATATGCTATTCCAAATCCTCCAGGGTCAAAAATCACAAGGAGTATCCATTGGGGGCATTGAAAATGAGCAAGTTGCATTCAAGAAGCGATTGGAAGGAGTACAAGCTCATTTGAAAATCTTGGACAATCAAGTTGCCCAACTTGCGTCTTCCTCCTCATCGAGACAGCAAGGCATGCTCCCCGGGAAGAACGAGGTGAACCCTCGTGAGCACATCAATGCAGTGGAGCTAAGGAATGGGAAACAACTTCCGGAGATCATCCCCCCAATGGTTGAGAAGACATCGCCTCCAAGGTTAACAAGCGAGGAAAAAGGAAAATCTGTAGAGGAAGACACTCCTAAGGTGCAAGAACAGGAGAAAGAACCAGCCTACATTCCTCCACCGCCCACGGTACCCCCGATACCCTTTCCCTCTCGCTTAAAGAAATTTAATGAGGATAGCCAATTTGGAAAGTTTGCGGAAATGCTGAAGAAGATGGAGATTACAATGCCTTTCCATGAGGCAATCCTCCAAATGCCCTCATACGCGAAGTTCCTCAAGGATATTTTGACGAAGAAGCGGGTAGTGGAAAAGGAGACTGTAGCATTGAGCACCGAAGTTAGCGCGGCCATCACAAAGCATGAACTTCCCCCGAAGATGTCTGATCCGGGAAGTTTCTCTATACCGTGCAAGTTGGGAAACATTGAGATTGATAGGGCACTATGTGACCTTGGAGCTAGTGTGAGTTTGATGTCGTTGTCCATTTACAAGAAGCTAAACATAGGTGACTTGAAGCCCACGAGGATGGCCTTGCAACTAGCGGATAGATCTATCAAGTATCCAGCAGGGATTCTAGAGGACGTACCCCTCAAGATTGGCGGATTCTATGTCCCAGTGGATTTCGTAGTGTTGGACATGGATGAGGATTTCAAAGTTCCAATCATTTTGGGCCGCCCATTCTTGAGCACAGCAGATGCCGTAGTTCATGTTCGAGCCGGAAGATTAACGATGAAGATCGGAGATGAGACAGTAGAATTCACGCTTGACCAGAACTTGAAGCAACCTTTGACCAATGATACGGTATGCTACGCGGATATACTTGAAGCAATGGCGGAAGAAGTGATCGGAAGATGAGACAGTAGAATTCACGCTTGACCAGAACTTGAAGCAACCTTTGACCAATGATACGGTATGCTACGCGGATATACTTGAAGCAATGGCGGAAGAAGTGATCGGAGAGTTCCGTGAGGTAGACCCGCTAGAAGTGTCACTAATGGCCGTAGAAGCAAGTTTGTTCAGTAATTGGGAGGAGATCGAAGAGATAAGACGAGCGTTAGACGGTCAAGAAGCCAAAAATGAAGTGCAGAGTAAAACGGGCGACCCGCCCGAAAAATGGGCGACCCGCCCGTTTTGCCTGAGTAGCGGCACTGTTCACGCGGGCGACCCGCCCGAAAAATGGGCGACCAGCTCATTTTGTCTGAGCAGCGGCACTGTTCACGCG
>NW_010965498.1:32134-33609 GCF_000463585.1 Tarenaya hassleriana
GAACTGTTACGGGATGGAGAATGTGCATCGATTATCGAAAACTTAACACAAACACCCGTAAGGATCACTTCCCCCTTCCATTCATTGACCAAATGTTAGAAAGACTTGCACTGCATTCTTATTTTTGTTTTCTCGATGGTTACTCCGGTTTCTTTCAGATTCCTATCCATAGGTGGTACCCCCGGAGTTAAGCTACAACGGGAAGAAAAAGTTCTTCCATGATGTTAGAGACTACTTTTGGGATGAACCTTTCTTGTTTAAGAGAGGTAAGGACGGATTGTTTCGAAGATGCATTCCGGAGGAAGAGGTGAAGCAATTGATACACCATTGCCATGCATCGGATTACGCAGGGCATTTTGCCTCAGCTAAGACAGCCACAAAGATCCTACAATCGGGCTTCTATTGGCCAACATTGTTCAAGGATGTGCACACTTTTGTAAGCTCATGTGATGCTTGTCAAAGAACGGGCAACATCTCGCGGAGAAATGAGGCACCGCAGAACTTTATCTTGGAAGTGGAACCATTTGACGTATGGGGAATAGATTTTATGGGACCGTTTCCATCATCTTGCGGCAACCTATATATTCTTGTGGCAGTAGACATGTGACGAAATGGGTGGAGGTACTTGCTAGTCCGAAGAATGATTCAAGCACTGTGTCACGGATGTTCAAAAGAGTCATATTTCCCCGGTTTGGAGTCCCAAGAGTGGTGATAAGTGATGGAGGAGCACACTTTGTTAATAGAGTGATTCAGAGCATATTGACTAAATATGGTGTTCACCATAGAGTAGCAACTCCCTACCATCCCCAAACGAGCGGTCAAGTAGAAGTCTCTAACCGAGAGATCAAACAAATTTTGGAGAAAACAGTGGCCAAGTCAAGAAAGGACTGGGCTTTGAAGGTTGAGGATGCGGTTTGGGCCTACAGGACGGCATTCAAGACGCCTATCGGGATGACTCCATTTCAACTCGTTTATGGGAAATCTTGCCACCTACCGGTTGAGTTGGAGCACAAGGCATATTGGGCGATTAAGGCATTGAATTACGACTGGAAAACCGCAGCAGAGAAACGAGTGCTAGAGCTCCACCACCTAGAGGAAATTCGCTTGGACGCATATGAAAACGCGCGGATTTACAAGGAGCGGGCCAAGAAGTGGCACGACCGGCACATCCTCAATCGAAACTTCCAACAAGGTGACCTCGGTCTTTTATTCAATTCTCGACTAAAACTTTTTCCAGGAAAACTGAAATCGAGGTGGTCGGGACCGTTCACCATAAAGAACGTTAGATCTCATGGAGCGGTAGAACTCGACAACGGAAAAGGCGGAACTTTCATGGTCAACACTCAAAGACTCAGGTACGAGCGAGTGTGTTCCCTTGGGGACACCTAGGATGTCTGCAAATTGGGACATGTTGAGCCGTACCCATTTTTTGTTCAACCGGAATTCCATGTAGGCGTCCTCTATGGAATTGTCCT
>NW_010965498.1:34081-38598 GCF_000463585.1 Tarenaya hassleriana
CTCCTTTCTTTCCCTCACTTCGGCGAAACCTCTCTCTCTCCTTTCCGGTCGAATCGCCGCCACTCGCCGCCGTCCGTCCTCCGTCGTCTCGTCATTTCACCACCGAGCAAGCACTCTCTCTCTCTCTCTCTCGCGAAACTCCTTCCTCTCCAATGTAAGCCCTAACCTCCTTTTCACTTTTCAAATCTTAGATTTAGGGCTTGTTTGGTCAAAATAGAGATACATTGCTACATGGGTTAGTCGAAATTTGCATGGGTTAGGAAGATTAGGCCGGAAATTTCGATTCCGGTCGAGAAATTTCTTGGAAACGCGCAGTGAGCGGTCGCTCGAGCGGTCGCTCGCCTACCGAGCGACCGCTTGGTTTTTCGGGCGACCCGCTCGAAAACCCTGTCCAAATCCCGCGACTTCCATCCTTATGTCCTGACCACGTGCGACCCAAACCCTACCGTGTATTCGATGCAGATGGCTCCGAAAAGACCCCGAACAGGCGACAACGCCAGTTCTTCTCAAGAGCGAGAAGGTTCTCAAAAGAGGGATATGCGACCTGGAACAATCACCGAGATTTTAGAAGCACCGATCGACGATCTGATAGAGGGACCGATGAAAACTGTGAAGATTGATAGGCACGACGAGGCCTATACAAAAACTCGACACCTAAACACGATCAAACAACGGGGAAGCAAATTCGTATGTGATCGCACCACTCGGCTGCTGGGAATTCAAGCAAACGTCGACTACATCTTTGAGAAATTGGGCTGGGAGAGACTGTACAAAAGTGCAGAACCGACTTTCCGAAGCATCAACCGGGAGTTCCTCGCGACCTACACGTGCTATTTCCCCGAGGACAATTCCATAGAGGACGCCTACATGGAATTCCGGTTGAACAAAAAATGGGTACGGCTCAACATGTCCCAATTTGCAGACATCCTAGGTGTCCCCAAGGGAACACACTCGCTCGTACCGCCAATATCAGCCTATGTGTTCCAAGAATTCTGGCAGAAAATAGCCGTCCGAAGATATTCCAGCTCTGCAGGCAAGATTTCGTGGATCCAGCACCCGGCGATTAGATATGCTCATCAATTCATGTCTAACTCCATATTCGCTCGTGACGAACCAGGTAAGATCCATAAGATCGAGATGGGTTACCTATACTTAGCGCTTCAAGAATTTCACGACGGGCCGTCACTCGATGATTGTGTACGAGGAGGATGGTCGACCATGGATTTAGCATCGAGGGTAGCAATCCACCTGTACAACATAGCCAACACGAAGGCTAAGGACGTTAAAATATGCGTTGGAGGAATCATCACAAAGATCGCTCGGAGAGTAGACACGGGGATTACATTCTACAAAGAAGACGTCATCGATTTGCATTGCCTCCTCGACAAGGACTCCCTCAAGACTCGAGGTCACATTCGGAGGATAGGAGAGGAATGGATCTATCTAGGCGACGATGGACTCAAACGATACTTACACCTACCATGTGAGGAGATAGAGACATTCACTCCCGAGACGCTGCGTCTCGACTTCCTTGAGACCCCTCCTGCGCGTACCGGAGACTTTTCACTTTTCAAATCTTAGATTTAGGGCTTATTTGGTCAAAATAGAGATGCATTGTTACATGGGTTAGTCGAAACTTGCATGGGTTAGGAAGATTAGGCCGGAAATTTCGATTACGGTCGAGAAATTTCTTGGAAACGCGCAGTGAGCGGTCGCTCGCAAATCCTGTCCGAATCCCGCGACTTCCATCCTTACGTCCTGACCACGTACGACCCAAACCCTACCGTGTATTCGATGCAGATGGCTCCGAAAAGACCCCGAACAGGCGACAACGCCAGTTCTTCTCAAGAGCGAGAAGGTTCTCAAAAGAAGGATATGCGACCTGGAACAATCACCAAGAAAGAGCGTGTTTGATATGATCAACCAGCTCAAGACCATGTTTGAGGAGCTAGCGCGTACTGAAAAGTACAAGACACTGAAAGCTCTGGTCTAGACGTAGACCGATCGGTCTAGAGGTGACGTGCAAATGTTGTTCAGCCCGAAAATACTACAGACCGATTGGTCCAGATGTTGGGATTTCATTATTTGACTCTAGTTAGGGTTTTTAGGTCTATGAACTTTGGGAAACGCCTCCTAACCTCTTGAGGACGATTTCACAGACTTTTTGAGAGAGTTTTGAGATCGAAAAACCCTAAGTTAGATCCCTGAAACCCTTGCGCAAAGAAGAACGTGTTCTTCAGCCCTAGCAGACGAGTTCCAACCGTTGGAATCCTTTCCACCGTGTGGATACGTGTAGAGGGCGAGGTATTCTTCCTGCCTTTAATGATCGGACGAATTCTTCTATTGATACAGGCCTCGGATCGATTGAGGTATGCCTTCTAACGTTTCTACAAGATCATGCATGCTAGGTTTTAGGGTTTCATAAAAAAATGTGTTTTACATCCGCTGCGCAAATCTTAGAACCGATCTCTTAGGAATTAGTTTCGCTCTAGAGATCCCAGGAATCCCAACAAACCCAACCTATCTGGACAAACTACCAGTGTTGGGTTCAATGGGACAACCGAATTATGGGGTGGTCGATGGGATCACTCGAGTCTGATGTCTCTTCACATTCCTATGATAAGAGTGATACAAATTGGGAAGGCTGAGTTTATGCTCTTAAAGATTCTCTTATGTCCTACGAGAGTGGAGTATATTGAGATACTCTGAAAGAGAAATCTCCTATTTCAAGTATGAAGTGGGCCGCTCCTATGAGAATGAAAAAATGGCTATTTCTCTAGAGTATTTGATGAAATCTACCAGTTGCTATCCCAGGGCCATAATGGGCACAACAAATGGACTGACAAGAGAGAGAGAGGGTGCTGTGTGAGTACTGTTATCTTGGTGTATAAAAAATTTGAATAGTTCAAGACATCGCGTTCACTGTTTAGCAAGTACATCCGATAGTATTTCACTACGGAAGGTTCAAAGGTAAAACTACCTTTCTGGATACAGTAAACTCTCTATTAGTAAATTTTGCATTGCACATCATTTGCATACAATGCATTAGTTGCATGAGATTCATTTAGGTCACCTAACCCAAGGCCCTATTTTGATTCTTGTGAGGGATTGTTGGATTTGGTTTTATTTGATAGAATCAAAACAGGCCTAGCCCGTGAGAAACACGATCTGCAGAATATTGAGAGAATATTCTTGATTGATTTTGAAATTCAAATTGGATTCAAATCTGCAGAAAATCTATCAAATATGATTGAGATAAAATTGAGATAATATCAAGATAAAATTTAATTTGAATTTTGAAAATCAAATTGATTTTATTTTGAGATTCTCCCCTCTACTATAAATATGGGTCTTGGTTAGCTCATAAAAGAGAGAAAATAAGCATTCTAGAGAAAAAAAAAGCATTCACATATTTGCTCATATCTCTCTCTAACCTCGCTTGGTATTTGGAAAGCTTCTTCCAAATACGCGGTCGTTGTATCCTGGGAGTTCACTGTGCTCCAGTAGCCTCGAAGCTTTAGAGGTGGCACGGAAATCGAACTTAAGAAAACTATGTTTCAGAGGCCTCGACAAAATAATCTTTTAATTTCAGGTACTTATCTGGAATCGCTCGAATTGTGGAGTTTTGCCGTCGTCAACAACTGTCGTCCCCAACAGAAGGCTCATCATGTTCTAATTGTTGGTTTTCGCTACGGATTCCTAGCATGCGATCATATCGATCTAGGGTTTGGTTTACTAGGTTTCATGCAGCGGAAGGATAATCTAAACCTAGTCAAACGTCACACGCAACCAAAATCATCCGTAAAACCCCGACAGATCGTGTATATCACCGTAGGAATCGAATACTTACCTCTTTCCTGAAGATCTGAAAGTAGCAATCGATCCAGGGCCTGTTTTAATCACCAAGAGCTGAAAGTACAGCTCCTCTACACGTATCCACACCGACGGGAAGGATTCCAAACGCTTTTGGAACTGATCTGCTAGGATCTGTGAAGTGAATAGGGTTTCCAAGACTTGGGATCGAATCCCGGGAACTAGAACCTCAAAAGAAACGATTTTCTTGTGTTCTAGATCTGTCTTAGGGTTCTGTAAGTCGAGTTCTCTACTTAGGACGGCGTCCAACACCTCCTTATAAGTTAGTAACCCTAATCCTTGTGAAAAGAGACTTTTTCCGAGTATTGACTCGGTCCGAGTCAGAACTCTGACTCGGTCGAGTCAGAACGAATCAGCCCAAGCCCATTGTCAACTCTTGACTCGGCCCATTTAGTATTGACTCGGTCCGAGTCAAAACTTTGACTCGACCGAGTCAAAACATCAGCCAAGCCCAAAACACTTTCTGGGCTTCGACTCGCACGGAACTGACTCGGTCCGAGTCAAGTACTGACTCGGTCCGACTCAGAAGGCTGAAAACGTCCCGACACTCTGATTTGATCTGAAAACGATTTTTCGACCAAATCCAAGTCTTCCTTTCCGAAACTTCACATATAAGTCCATCCCTAATGGTGTGTGACCCTGTA
>NW_010965498.1:39226-42395 GCF_000463585.1 Tarenaya hassleriana
CATGTCTACTATCTCTATATGATTCGTGAACGTATCTGATCAACGCCGTTATGATCATCCGGTTAAAGACGACGTTTGACGCAGTCAAGACACGCCACTCCTCATATCAGATACTCTAGACATCTCAGGTCTGAGGATCCAAGAACGAACCGCTTTATGAGATTCAAGTCATGACTCTGTCCATGTGACAATCTCATGCGGGTCATCCAGTAACTCGTTCCAAACGAGAACCCATGATTGTGATTTGCATCTAATGCATATGATCATAATCATCTATCACACATCATGCTGGTCTTAATTCATCATTGTTCCCACAATGATAACTGACCAGGGTGTTTAGAATCATTCTGTAATGATTCAAGGATACCGTAATATAACAAACATGCCAATCATATAACGGGAATGTAATGCATTCATGAATCAATGAATCAATACAAAGTCAAAATGTCATATCACGGATCATCCTAGAGCATTACAACCAACAATCTCCCACTATGCTCTATGATCTATCCTACAAGCATCTAATCCCCATATCCTTAACATGACCATCATGTTTTGACGAAGGGAGAGGCTTCGTCAATGGGTCGGCAATATTATCATCTGTCGACACTCTGCTTATCTTCACGTCTCCTCTGTCGATGATTTCTCTGATCAAGTGAAATCGCCTGAGTATGTGTTTGGATCTCTGGTGTGACCGGGGTTTCTTAGCTTGCGCAATCGCACCATTGTTGTCACAATACAACTGGATGGGATCTGCAATGCTAGGAATGATGCCCAGGTCTCCCACGAATTTCCTGATCCACACAGCTTCCTTAGCTGCATCCGATGCTGCTATGTACTCGGCTTCTGTAGTCGAATCTGCCCCGGTTGGCTGTTTGGAACTCTTCCAACTAATAGCCCCACCGTTTAGGCAGAAAACGTAACCTGACTGCGATCTGAAGTCATCTTTGTCGGTTTGGAAACTAGCATCGGTATAACCACTTATAGCGAGCTCGTCTTCCAATCCGCCATACACCAAGAACAAATCCTTAGTCCTTCTCAAGTACTTAAGGATGTTCTTGACCGCAATCCAGTGAGCCTCACCTGGTGTAGACTGATATCTACTAGTCATACTCAATGCATATGATACATCCGGACGAGTACACAACATGGCGTACATGATGGATCCAATTGCCGATGCATATGGTATCCTACTCATGCGCTCTTGCTCATACTGTGTCTTTGGACACTGAGTCTTGCTAAGAGCTACGTCATGTCCCATTGGCAAGGCACCCCTCTTGGAGTCTTGCATCTTGAACCGATTCAAGACCTTGTCAATGTATGTACTCTGACTTAGACCAAGAAGCCTTCTCGATCTATCTCTATAGATCTTGATTCCTAGAATATAGGCGGCTTCTCCTAAGTCCTTCATCGAAAAGACCGATCCTAGCCAGGATTTTACTCCTTGCAAGGTAGGAATGTCATTTCCGATGAGCAATATATCATCCACATAAAGTACAAGGAAGACCACTGCGCTCCCACTGACCTTCTTGTAAACGCATGGCTCATCGTCGTTTTGCAGGAAGCCAAACGTTTTGACTGCCTCGTCAAATCGAAGATTCCAGCTCCTCGAAGCCTACTTCAGTCCATAAATGGATCTCTGAAGCTTACACACCTTCCTCGGACTCTTAGGATCAACAAAACCCTCGGGTTGTGTCATGTACACATCCTCGAGCAAATTCCCATTAAGGAATGCGGTCTTGACGTCCATCTGCCATATCTCGTATGGTCGACTCATTCGATGGTATTAAGACCATTGGATGTAAGTGGGTTTTCAAGAAGAAAACCGACATGGATGGCATCGTGCATACCTATAAGGCACGACTCGTAGCGAAAGGGTTTCGGCAGATTCATGGTATAGACTATGATGAAACCTTTTCACCAGTCGTGATGCTTAAATCCATACGGCGAGAAAGTTTCCACCAGTGAGTCTCTCCCGATCCAGGATGGATCGCATAGAGAGATTAGCCAGATTACCTGCAGCAGTCATATTCTACAGAAAAAGACAAACAAACAGACAGAAAAACATGCAAGTCGCTTAGTACACATGCTAACACAGATAATAGATGCAATATGACAAGCTCCCACTAAGAAAAACACCCTCAATGAGTTTCTAAGTGAGCTAGGATCTACATTTCACATGTCTTTGAGTCAGCTAGGGCTTGACGCTCAAAAACATCCTATTTAGGTAGACAACACATTGTCAATCATATCATATATGATTCCTAGATGAGTATGGGATAGTGATACGCTATCACGGTCCGTGTCAATTGTCTGTAAGAATATCTTCGTTTCCTTGCCTTTGCACGGCCGTGTTTAAACTTGACACGGCCGTGTTCAGGTGCAGCTCGAGCTGGAAATGCCTTAATCATTCTGTTCCGGTCCAATATGCTCCGAAGTCCTCGATTATGTTCCTCTGACGCCCATAAGCGTCCATTACATGTTCAATCACCAGAGATTGCAGAAGAAACAAAACCCAGTGCTAAAATGATCCTAAATGTCTAATAACGCACAAAACCGATGCAAAAGTGCCACGCAATGGGCTTTGAAATAGATGAGAAAATCGTGTTATCAAACTCCCCCACACTTATACTTTTGCTCGCCTCGAGCAAATATACGACGAAAAAAAACAAACGAGGGGGAAAACAAGTAGGTGATCAATCAGAAATCTCCATGAGTTTCAAAAGTGAAATTTCTCTCTTGTATCGACTAACCTTGAATGAAATCAAGCTCATCCTATTCAGATCTCCATTCCAACAAAATGATCATAGAGCTACACGACGAAATTCATTGCCCAAAACTTCAAAGGGGATTTCAAGTTATCTACCGAACACGTTTCTCAAACCTATTTATCGCTGTCTACAGGAATAATTCGGTCCACCTGGGTTTGGAGTAAGTCTGAATATGGTGATGGAAAAACGGGATTCCAAAGATCAATATCAAACGCATTCGCCTTCTGTCGTTCTTATTCAAGCTCTCTCATTTTTTTTTGACAGTTGCTCTACTAATGGGCGGTAATAGCTTGAGATTTCATGAGGTATATGTGACTTGAACACAATGAAATCTTGATTGAATTCAAGTCAGTTCAATCAAGCTGTTCCGATCATATCGGTAGAATCAGAATCTCGGC
>NW_010965498.1:43969-45777 GCF_000463585.1 Tarenaya hassleriana
TAACGGGAAAAGTAATGCATTCATAAATCAATGAATCAATACAAAGTCAAAATGTCATATCACGGATCATCCTAGAGCATCACAACCAACAGAGGCTAACCATGACTTGTAGATCGGGAATGGTTCTCGAGGCTGATGCCACTGCGAATGGGCCTACAGGGTCACACCCCATTAGGGATGGACTTATATGTGAAGTTTCGGAAAGGAAGACTTAGATTTGGTCGGAAAAAACCGTTTGAGGATCAAATCAGAGTGTCGGGACGTTTTCAGCCTTCTATCTCGGATCGAGTCAGTTCCATGCGGGTCGAAGCCCAGAAACTTGGCTGATGTTTTGACTCGACCGAGTCAAAGTTTTGACTCGGACCGAGTCAATACTAAATGGGTCGGGTCAAGAGTTGACAATGGGCTTGGGCTGATTCGTTCTGACTCGACCGAGTCAGAGTTCTGACTCGGACCGAGTCAATACTCGGAAAAAGTCTCTTTTCACAAGGATTAGGGTTTCTAACTTATAAGGTGGTGTTGGACGCCGTCCTAAGAGGAGAACTCGACTTACAGAACCCTAAGATAGATCTAGAACACAAGAAAATCGTTTTTTTGAGGTTCTAGTTCCCGGGATTCGATCCCAAGTCTTTGAAACCCTATTCACTTCACAGATCCTAGCAGATTAGTTCCAAAAGCGTTTGGAATCTTTCCCGTCGGTGTGGATACGTGTAGAGGAGCTGTACTTTCAGCTCTTGGTGATTAAAACAGGCCCTGGATCGATTGCTACTTTCAGATCTTCAGGAAAGAGGTAAGTATTCGATTCCTACGGTGATATACACGATCTGTCGGGGTTTTACGGATGATTTTGGTTGCGTGTGACGTTTGACTAGGTTTAGATTATTCTTCCGCTGCATGAAACCTAGTAAACCAAACCCTAGATCGATATGATCGCATGCTAGGAATCCGTAGCGTAACCCAACAGTGGTATCAGAGCCTGGTTCTCTGTATATCGCCGTGCTTGTTGCTTGCCTACATAATTTTAATGGTTAAAATTGCATGATAGGTTTGATCTATGCATATTTAATGATGTTATGATTGTTATTTGATGCATGGATGAGTTTGGGGGTCGAAGACGGCTTGATGGTGCATCGAAACAGGGTGAAACCCTAGATCTCGTGGCCAAAAAGTGTCTACCAGAGTTTTGACTCGGCCAGAGTCAAGTGTTGACTCGACCGAGTCAGAACGAGAGATCTCCCAGAGTTTTGACCTAGACAGAGTGCTCTTGGTGATTAAAACAGGCCCTGGATCGATTGCTACTTTCAGATCTTCAGGAAAGAGGTAAGTATTCGATTCCTACGGTGATATACACGATTAAACGGGGTTTTACGGATGATTTTGGTTGCGTGTGACGTTTGACTAGGTTTAGATTATCCTTCCGCTGCATGAAACCTAGTAAACCAAACCCTAGATCGATATGATCGCATGCTAGGAATCCGTAGCCTAAAACCCAACAGTGGTATCAGAGCCTGGTTCTTTGTATATCGCCGTGCTTGTCGCATGCCTATATGAATTTTAATGGTTAAAATTGCATGATAGAGAAACGATTTTCTTGTGTTCTAGATCTGTCTTAGGGTTCTGTAAGTCGAGTTCTCTACTTAGGACGGCGTCCAACACCTCCATATAAGATAAGAAACCCTAATCCTTGTGAAAAGAGACTTTTTCCGAGTATTGACTCGGTCCGAGTCAGAACTCTGACTCGGTCGAGTCAGAACGAATCTTGACTCGGCCCATTTAGTATTGACTCGGTCCGAGTCAAAACTTTGACT
>NW_010965498.1:46776-48218 GCF_000463585.1 Tarenaya hassleriana
TACAGAATGATTCTAAACACCCTGGTCAGTTATCATTGTGGGAACAATGATGAATTAAGACTAGCATGAGGTGTGATCGATGCATTGGATGCATTTCACAATCATGGGTACTCGTTGTGAACGAGTGACTGGTTGACCCGCATGAGATTGTCACATGGACAGAGTCATGTGGAAGTGATTACTGTTGGTTGTAATGCTCTAGGATGATCCGTGATATGACATTTTGACTTTGTATTGATTCATTGATTTATGAATGCATTACATTCCCGTTTCACTTCCACCACTGAGTCAATTTGTTTCAGAGGGATCGTAACCATGATTGCAGAGCGATTGGGCATCGATCTTAGAGCATATGCGCATGATTTCATCCACGGGGACAAGATCAACTATATGCATCTCTTGGAGAACAATTTTGTCAAGGAACAAAACGGGGACATATTATGGAGGTTCGTGGACGTCGAGAGAAGGCATCGATCATTCGACATGGCCTATTTTGTGCTACCCCCTCTTACCGAAGAAGGAATCCATTTTGAGGTCTCATCAGACCTCGGCACAGACTCCGGACAAGATTCATCATCCCACGGGTCCTGTTAAGGGCCCGCCGCTCGGTCTCCTCTCTCAACTCTCACTCCTTTGCATTCATTTTAGCTAACATCACATAGAATTGTAGTTCTCTCACATTGCATAGGTTTCATGGGCTTACGACATCCGCAAAAGAGGAATTGGAATGCAACTCCACCTCATCGAAAAAGGTAACACACTCACCTCTTTCATTCCATTCCTTATTTCTCCTTTGGAATCTCTCCACTAGCCGAGAGTCAACACCGTGGACGGTGCTTGATTCAAGTCTGGGGGGGAGGAATGCACTAACGCACATCGTACCCATGAACCCTACACATCATGCATCATTTCTTCTTAAAAAAAAAAAAAAGTCTTGCATTTTGTACACAGTTGCATGGATCGTCATCAATAGGTTGCACATGTACATATAGGTCTAGGAATGCTTGCATACACTTGCATAAGGTTTTTCCTCTCAAAGATTTGGCCAGATGATGATGTGGGGAGAACATAGAGTAAGGATTGGCTTGGAAAGGTTTTAGGAGCTAAGTTTAGATTGATCTAAAGGGTTGAATGGATTGTCGAGCGAGGTAGAAATAGCTGATCCAATCCTAGAGCGAATGAATATCACGTGGGATGATTTTGTCTCCTAAAGTCTAGATGGGGTAGAGGTTACGAATCAAGCACGAAACGTCTTCCTAAAAACCACCATTTGACCTCTAAGTTAGGAAGCCTATAGGAAGCAACAAGCCCTAGGAAACACGATGCATCCCGACACTCCTCTGTCATCATCTCGTTAATGAAAATCATTCGGGGACATGAGTGCGTCAAAAATGAAGGCTCGGGTCTAAGTTGTGGGACAAGAACACAAAAAGAAAAAAAAA
>NW_010965498.1:48955-65932 GCF_000463585.1 Tarenaya hassleriana
TTTTTCCTTGCAGGAAGACTCCACGATGAATCCTCACGAAGCGGGCACGGAAGAACAAGAATTCGAGAATGCTCGGGGAGCTCAGACAAAACGAGCGACCCGCCCATTTTATGGGCGGTCGCCCGTTTTGTGAGCGGTCGCCCGTTTTGTGAGCGGTCGCCCGTTTTTGGAGATCAAGGAGGCTAGGAGAAGAAGAGGACCACCATTGAAGACCATCTTGAGCATTTCTTCTCCTTTTCCATGTTTCTTCATTTTGCTTTCTGTTTTGAAACCCTAGTTATGGAGTAGTGACTTTGTTGTGGGTGAGGGATCCCCACTTTTGTATGGATACCTATGTTTAATCTATGATGTCTTTGAGTTTCTTCCATGGGTTTGATGTTTTGTGCTTAATGCTATTGATTTGGTTGATACCCTAATTGATATGATTGTAGAACACATTGATCATAGGGATATGGGAATGATGTTTGGAACCAAATGTCAAATGAGTGAGTTATTCACATTGGGAGATGGCTTAACTTGCTTAGGGTTCATGATAGGGTACACTAATGCATCTAGAGATCATTTAGATCATTGGGAGATGGGTGAATCGATCCTCTAGGTAGTGAGTTTAAGCTTGGGAGAGACAAACTCTAGAAGAAGTGCTTGAAACCCCCATATGGAGGATAACCCATAGACATTGTAGCATCATTAACCATCCATGCGATTCTTGAGGGATCCCGAACCTACAACGCCTCAAACCATCGTTTTACAAACCGTTAATTTTACTTGCTTTCTTGTATTCCGACCCTTACCACAAACCACATTTTTACTTGACCACCTAATCTAGCTTAGAGATAGACTAATACATCCTAGTCCTCGTGTTCGACCCCGGTACTACAACTACCGTATACTTGCGGATAGTGGTACGAATCGGGTATTAAATATAAGACTCGGTGCGTGCGCACCACCTTACAGTTCATCTTGAAATTCGTAAGGTGAGCGTTCGGGTCCTCGTTGGGTCTTCCATAGAAACTCATGTTGTTGAGCATTTGAATGCATTGTGGTAGGAGTTCAAAATCTTCTAACGGTCCCCGGTTGATGCATGATAGCAACTGAGTGTGCTTCGGTTGTGTGTACGTTCAAAGCATTCTAGGGGCTGCTTGGACTGGACCTCTTTGGGTATTGGCCCCTCTCAACAACTCTTCGGCCATTTCGGGTTGTTCCCTTCGTGCGTTGTTTTCTCTCAGCATTTTTTCGGCCATTCCCCACTATCTTTGCTGTCTTTTAGCGAAGCGTAGAGTCCTTTCTATTTCGGGGTCGAAGACGAGTTGATCTCTACCGGTTGTGCTTCTTGTCATACACCGGAAGAGCTGCACACCAAAGAGACAAAACGAACCGAACGTGCTGTGAAAAGGGTATGTCACAAAGTAATCCAAGCAAGAATCCAAGCAATGGTAATCTAGCAAAATTCTAGACTAACACGAGAACTCCTAGTCCCCGGCAACGGCGCCAAAAACTTGATGCGTACGCACCGAGTCTTATATTTAATACCCGATTCGTACCACTATCCGCAAGTATACGGTAGTTGTAGTACCGGGGTCGAACACGAGGACTAGGATGTATTAGTCTATCTCTAAGCTAGATTAGGTGGTCGAATAAAAATGTGGATTGTGAAAAGTGTCGTTGTAGGTTCGGGTTGTAAACGATGATTCAAGGCGTTGTAGGTTCGGGATCCCTCAAGAATCGCATAGACGGTTAGTGATGCTACAATGTCTACGGGTTATCTTCCAAATGGGGGTTTCAGGCACTTCTTCTAGAGTTTGTCTCTCTCGAGCTTAAACTCACTACCTAGAGAATCGATTCACCCTATCATGAACACTAAGCAAGCTAAGACATCTCCCAATGTAAATAACTCACTCATTTGACATTTGGTTCCAAATATCATTCCCAAATCCCTATGATCAATGTGTTCTACAATCATATCAATTAGGGTTTCATCCAAATCAATAGCATTAAGCACAAAACATTAAACCCATGGAAGAAAACTCAAAGACATCATAGATTAAGCATAGGTGTCCATACAAAAGTGGGGATCCCTCACCCACAATAAAGTCACTACTCCATATCTAGAAGTTCAAAACAGAAAACAAAAGGGGAAACATAGAAAAAGAGAAGAAATGCTCAAGATGGTCTTCAATGGTGGTCTCCTCCTTCAAAATGTCTCCCTAGGTCTCCAAATCTCTCTTGCCTCTTCTCCAAGGTGATTTTCTCCAAAAGTGTCGAGTCCCCTTTCTCTCTCCTCAAACTCTCCTTTTAATGAAAGTGCAAAATTAGGTTTTCTTCTAAAAAATCGGGCTTTTCCTTTTTGGACCGGTTTTGATTTCGGGTGGCCGCTCACTTTTTCTTCAGTGTCGCTCGTTTTCTCTTCAGGGTCGCCCATTTTCTTCGTGGCGAGCAACCGCTCATCCTGACGGGCGACCGCTCATTCTTCCTTGTAACTCGGATCGAGCGTCTGGTATAACCAGCGACCGTTCGTGCTCCGTAATGGCATAGAGCGACCGCCTTCTTCTGCGAGCGACCGCCTGATTGCTTGGATGTCACGACGGGCGACCACCCCTAAAAGGAGGCGGGTCGCTCGTTTTGTCTGAGCTCCTTCGGACTTCTCGATTCTGCCCCTTCTCCGTGCCTCGTAATGCGAATATCCTCGTCTGATCGTCCTGCTAGGAAAAGGAGAGAAAAGTTCCTACCCATGGCCAACTAACGTCCTAATATGCAAAAATGTGGGAAGAATTGTAATGCACGACGTTAGAAAACCGGTGGAGAAACTCGTGTGATCAAGAACAACTCCAGCAAGAAGCGGCGGGGTAAAACCAAAAAGAAGGCGGCGAAAAAGGCAAAAGTTGCCTCTAGGTCTAAGCCTAAACCCGATAAGGGTGACTGTCATTACTGCGGAGTGTCTGGACACTGGAAGCGTAATTGTCACCTATACTTGGAGGATCTAAAGGACAAGAAGCTTGGTGAAGCTTCTGCCTCATGTATTCATGTTATAGAAGCTAACATCTGTACTACATCTTCAGGGGTATTGGATACCGGAAGTGCCTCACACATTTGTGGAAATATGCAGGGACTAAGAAGAAGTAGGGTGCTGGAAAAGGGAGAAGCGTATCTACGCGTCGGAAATGGAGCAAGAGTTGCTGCATTGTGTGTTGGCGTTTATGATTTGCATCTTCCTTCTGGACTTGGTTTAGAATTGAGTAATTGTTACTATGTGCCTGCGATTAGCATAAACATCATTTCTATTTCATGTCTGGATTTGGATGGTTTTCGATTTGTGATTGAGAACTCGGTTTAGAATTGAGTAATTGTTACTATGTGCCTGCGATTAGCATAAACATCATTTCTATTTCATGTCTGGATTTGGATGGTTTTCGATTTGTGATTGAGAACTCGAGTTTGATGATTTATCGAGACAGTATTTATTATGGTAATGGTTATCTTGTGAATGGTTTATATGTCTTGAATGATCAGCCTTCGAAACTCGACATCGTCCATCTATAACGTGAGTACTAAACGGTTTAAGCCGAACGACTTAAACCCGACCTTCCTCTGACATTATCGTCTAGGCCATATAAATGAGAAACGCATTCAGAAGCTTCATCATGATGGTCTTCTGGATTCATTTGACTTATAGTCTCTTGAATCTTGCGAATCTTGTTTGATGGACAAGGTGACAAAGCATCCTTTCAAGGGGAAAGGACAGAGAGCGACAGAGTTATTGGCTCTCATACATAGTGATGTATGCGGACCAATGAGCTGTCCTGCTAGAGGAGGTTATCTGTATTTTATTACGTTCACTGATGATTTCAGTCGATACGGTTATGTCTATTTGATGAGACATAAATCTGAAACACTTGAAATGTTCAAGACTTTCAGAAACAAAGTACAGAACCAGCTTAGCAAGACGATCAAGACACTTCGATCTGATCATGGTGGCGAGTATATGAGCCAAGTGGAATGGCGTGTATGAACGGAGGAACCGAACACTGTTAGACATGGTTCGGTCGATGATGAGTCAAACAGATCTTCCGAAGCATACCTACTGAACAGGAGTCCAACGAAGATGACTGAAACGACGCCATATGAGATATGGACGGGAAAGCATCCCACGTTGTCGTTTGTCAAAATTTGGGGTTGCGATGCTTACGTGAAGCGTCAGATGACTGATAAGTTATCCTTCAAATCTGATAAGTGTTTATTTGTAGGCTACCCTAAGGAAATTAAGGGTTACTACTTCTATATTCTGGCAAAGAACAAGGTGTTCATTGCCAGGAATGCGACTTTTATAGAACGAGAGTTCGTTTCCAAAAGAGTCAGTGGGAGTAGGATCGAACTTGAGAAAGTTCGAGAGCAACAAGTAGACGCTGAGCCAAGTGAACAAGTTGAAGACGCTCAACCTGTTTCACTGCCGGTTGTGACTCAACATTCGACTAGTGAACCTCGGAGATCAGGCAGGATTCGCCAAGAGCCTGTGAGATACAGATTTCTCGTGACTGGAAATGAGGAGCTCATGTTATTAGAACATGATGAGCCTTCCACATACCCAGATGCTATGGCGAGTCCCGATTCCGAGAAATGGCGCGAGGCTATGAAGTCCAAGATGCAATCCATTCAGACCACCAAGTATGGACTCCGGTTGATGCATCTGAAGGGATAAAACCCATCGGATGCACGTGGATCTTTAAGAAGAAGACCGACATGGATGGCAACGTGAACACGTATAAGGCACGATTTGTGGCGAAAGGATTCCGTCAAATTCATGTTATTGACTATGATGAGACCTTTTCGCCTGTAGTTATGCTAAAGTCCATGAGGATCCTGCTTGCCATAGCTGCATATTACGACTATGAGATATGGCAAATGGATGTCAAGACCGCGTTCCTTAACGGGAACTTGATCGAGGATGTGTACATGACACAATCCGAAGGTTTTGTGGATCCAAGGAACCCAGAGAAGGGTGCAAGCTTCAGAGACCCATTTATGGACTGAAGCAGGCTTCAAGAGCTGGAACCTTCGCTTTGATGAGACAATCAAAAGGTTTGGTTTCTCACAGAACGAAGATGAGACATGTGTTTACAAGAAGGTCAGTGGGAGCATAGTATTTTTTCTAGTGCTGTACGTGGATGACATTCTCCTAATAGGGAATGACGTTCCTACCTTGCAAGACGTAAAGTCTTGGCTAGGAACGCAGTTTTCTATGAAGGACCTGGGAGAAGCGGCCTATATTTTAGGCATAAAGATCTATAGAGATAGATCGAGGCGGTTTCTAGGATTGTGTCAGAGTATACTTACATCGATAAAGTCTTGAAACGGTTCAAGATGCAAGATTCCAAGAAAAGAACCTTACCGATGAGCAGTGGCACAGTTCTTTACATGAGTCAATGTGCTACGACACCTGATGAGCGAGAACGCATGGATCGGATTCCATATGCTTTGGCAATTGGATCGATCATGTATGCCATGCTTTGTACTCGGCCGAATGTATCCTATGTGTTGAGCATTACGAGTAGATACCAGTCAGATCCAGGTGAGTCACACTGGATTGCCGTCAAGAACATCCTGAAGTACTTGAGAAGGACTAAGGATGTGTTCTTGGTATACGGTGGGTCGGAAGACGAGCTCCTGTAAAGGGTTACACCGATGCTAGTTTCCAGTCAGACCCGGATGACTACAGATCGCAGTCTGGCTATGTTTTCTACTTGAACGGAGGCGCTGTTAGCTGGAAGAGTTCTAAGCAAGCGACCGTTGCAGATTCTACTACAGAAGCTGAGTATATTGCAGCGTCGGACGCAGCAAAGGAAGCTGTTTGGATCAGGAAGTTTGTTGGCGATTTGGGTGTCATTCGTAGTGCTGATAGCCCCATTGCTCTGTATTGTGACAACAATGGAGAGACAGAACAAGCGAAAGAACCCAGATCCCATCAACGATCCAAACACATACTCAGACGATTTCACCTTATCAGGGAGATCATAGACAGAGGAGACGTGCACATTTGCAGAGTGTCGATAGATGACAACATTGCCGATCCGTTGACGAAGCCTCTCCCTTCGTCGTAGCATGAGGGTCATGTTAGGGAAGTGGGCATTAGGTGTTTAGCAGTCCATGATTAGAGCAAGTGGGAGATTGTTGGTTTAGTTCTCTATGATGTACTATTATGCGAGTTTTATTTTGATACATTTGATGTATTGACATTTTCTATGTTTTATGGATGAGTGTTTTATTCATGACATGTTTTGCATACTTAAATATGTTATGAAATCCATGTATTGTTATGAACAATACTAAACTCCCTAATCATATGTCATTGTGACAATAATGATATACTAAGACTAGTACGATGTGTGATTGATGATCATAGAGATGATCATAGGTATTGGATACGATCACAATCATAGGTATTCGTTGGAGAACGAAATACTGGATTGACCCGCATGAGATTGTCACATGGACATGTTTCATTACTTGAATCTCATATGACGATTCCATGATTGGATCCTAAGACCTGAGATATCTGCGGAATCCAAGCATGAGGAGTTGCGTACTTTGAATACGTCAAACGTCTGGCGTAACAGGAGGACTAGAAAGGTGTGTATCAGGTACAAAACGAATCATGTACTGGATTGTAGATTGTGAAGACGGGA
This sequence comes from Tarenaya hassleriana, assembly GCF_000463585.1. Classification (NCBI taxonomy): domain Eukaryota; kingdom Viridiplantae; phylum Streptophyta; class Magnoliopsida; order Brassicales; family Cleomaceae; genus Tarenaya; species Tarenaya hassleriana. The sequence goes on from NW_010965498.1 coordinate 55,633, forward strand.
TTGCGTACTTTGAATACGTCAAACGTCTCGCACTATAGACGAACATCGTCTATTTCGTACAGTCGAACTCAATGAACGAGAAAACAGTCGAATCAGATAAGGTGGTCTGTCCATGCCTTATGTTCGACTTATGATATCGTGATACAAAAGAATCATCAGCCGGAATCATCACTCATATTCGTAAGATCACGAACAAACTCTATTCGAGATAGGTAGTCATAGTGTCTTCTTAGAGACCGCCTATGACTTGTATATCCGAAATAGAGATTTCGGGTTATACTGCTTTATCGAATGAGCCTATAGGATCACACACGCAGGGAAGGACAAAAACGCATGAGAAAACAACGGAAAAACCGAGATGGAAGGGTCCAGACCGGACGGACCAGAAGGGCCAGACCCGACGGTCAAACGACGAAAAACCGAGACGGAAGGGGCAGAACGGATGGACCGAAAGGGCCAGACCCGACGGTCCGCCAGGTCCAGACCCGACGGTCCACAGAAGGCAGACCGTCCGTTCCGGACAAGCCAGACCGTACGGTCCACGTAGGCAGACCGTCCGTTCCGACTTTCAGATTTTTCGAAAATTAAACCAAAATTAGGGTTAAATCACTTTATAAGAAAGAGATTAAAAACCCTAATGTGTAGAGCCGACTTTAGAACACTTCTATAGACTTTGGTGAGATCCAAGAGGTTCTAAGAGGTGATCTAAGTCTAGTATTCTCGAAGCAACAAACCGAATAGTTGATTCGGGTCCTAACAGACAAGTTCCAATCGTTGGAATCCATCCCGAGGTGTGGATACGTGTAGAGAGCGAGGTAATCTTCCTGCCATAAGTGATCGGACGAATTCTTCAGTTGATACAAGTCCCGGATCGATTGAGGTAAGTGTTCTAACGTTTCTACGATTCATACATGCATGGTTCTAGGGTTTCATAAAATTTTTGTTTTTCATCCGCTGCACAAACCCTAGAATTGATCTCTTAGGAATAGGATTCGCTCTAGAGATCCTAGGAATCCCAACATGACCCGCATGAGATTGTCACATGGACTAGCGTCATGACTTGAATCTCATGTGACGGTTCCATGATTGGATCCTATGACCTGAGATATCTACGCAATCCAACTTGAGGACTTGTGTACTTTGAATACGTCAAACGTCCTGCGTAACAGGAGGACTATAAAGGCATGTATCAGGTACAACGCGAATCATGTACTAGATTGTAGATAGTCAAGATGGGATTTGAACCTCTCGTAAAAGAGAGAGATATCATTGGGCCCCTCGTGTGAGCGAGACTGTGGAAATGTGTGGCCACACTATAGACGAGCATCATCTATTTCATACGTTCAAACTTAGTAAACGAGAATGCAGTCGAATCAGATAAGGTGGCTTCTCCATGCCTTATATTCGACATATGATTCATGATACAAAAGGATTATCAACCGGGATCATCACTGACGTTCGTAAGATCACGAACAAACTCTATTCGAGATAGGTAGTCATAGTGTCTTGCTAGAGACCGCCTATGATTTGTATACCTGAAATGGAGATTTCGATTTTACTGCTATATCGGATGAGCCTACAGGGTCACACACAACAGAGGATGACAAATGCACCAGAGAAACGATGAGAAACCGAGACATGAGGTCTGGACCGGACGGTCCACGTAGCTGGACCGGACGGTGCAGAGGGCCCAGACTCGACGGTCCAGAGTACACGGACCGAAATGTCTGGAACGGACGGTCCACGTAGCCGGACCGTCCGTTCCGGAATGTCTGGAACAAATGGTCCACGTAGACGGACCGTCTGTTCCGGATGCCAGGGTTTTACGTGACGGACCATATGTCTGGAACGGACGGTCCACCTACCCGGACCGTCCATTTCAGCTTTCAGTTTATCGAAAATTAACTCAAAATTAGGGTTAATCACTTTATAAGTAGGAGATTAAGAATCCTAATAATAGAGTGACGAACAAGAGAGCTTCTACAGACTTTTTGGTGAGACTTGAAGGTCTAAGGAGTGATCTTAAATCCTGTTTTCTCGTAGCACATCACCGAATAGTAGATTTGGGTCCTAGCGGACAAGTTCCAATCATTGGAATCCATCCAGAGGTGTGGATACGTGTAGAGGGCGAGGTAATCTTCCTCCCTTCTGTGATCGGACGAACGCGACAATTGAAACATGTTGGTTTAGTGCTCTATGATGTACTATTTTGCGAGCTTTATTTTGATACATTTGATGTATTGACACTTTCTATGGTTTTATGGATGAGTGTTTGATTCATTACGTATTGTGCATACTTAATATGTTATGAAATCCATGTATTCTTATGAACAATACCAAATTCCCTAGTCATATGTCATTATGGGAATAATGATATACTAAGACTAGTATGATGTGTGATTGATGATCATAGAGATGATCATAGGTATTGGATATGATTACAATCATTGGTATTCATTGGAGAACAGATAACTGGATTGACTCGCATGAGATTGTCACATGGACTAGCGTCATGACTTGAATCTCATATGACGGTTCCATGATTGGATCCCATGACCTGAGATATCTACGGAATCCAACATGAGGAGTTGCGTACTTTGAATATGTCAAACGTCCTACGTAACAGGAGAACTATAAAGGCGTGTATCAGGTACGAAACGAATCATGTGTTGGATTGTAGATAGTCAAGACGAGACTTGTACCTCTCGTAAAAGAGAGAGATATCGCTGGGCCTCTCGTGTGAGCGAGACTGTAGAAATGTGTGGTCGCACTATAGACGAACGTCGCCTATTTCACACAGTCGAAATCAGTGAACGAGAAAGCAGTCAAATCAGATAAGGTGGCTTCTCCATGCCTTATATTCGACATATGATATCATGATACAAAAGGATAATCAATCGAGATCATCACTGACGTTCGTAAGATCACGAACAAACTCTATTCGGAATGTGTGGAACGGATGGTCCACGTAGACGGACCGTCTGTTTCGGATGTCAGGGTTTTACGTGACGGACCGTGTGTCTGGAACGGACGTTATACGATCGGCATGTTTGTTGTATTTCGACATCCTTGAATCATTAGAGAATGATTCTAAACTCCCTAGCCAGTCATCATTGTGGGAACAATGTTGAATCAAGACTAGCATGAGGTGTGATCAATGCATTGGATGTAGATCACAATCATGGGTACTCGTTGTGAACGAGTGACTGGATGACCCGCATGAGATTGTCACATGGACAGAGTCATGACTTGAATCTCATACAGCGGTTCGTTTATGGATCCTCATACCTGAGATGTCTAGAGTATCTGATATGAGGAGTGGCGTGTCTTGACTGCGTCAAACGTCGTCTTTAACCGGATGATTATAACGGCGTTGATCAGATACGTTCACGAATCATATGGAGATAGTAGACATGCAATATGGGACTTGTCACCTCCTTAACAGGAGAGATATCGCTGGGCCCCCTCGTGGAAGTCGGACTATGAAAACGCGTGGCCACGCTATAGATGAAGTTGCATCTATTTTACTAGTCGATTTGCCAAGACGAGAAAGCAGTCGAACTTGAAGGGTGGCTCAAATCATGCCCTTGTTCAACTTATGATATCGTGAGACAAAGGATCAGAATTCGAGCTGTTAATGCCTTGGTTAGATCACCTCTAACTCAATTCAAAGTGGGTGGTCATGGCGTCTTGCTAGAGGCTAACCATGACTTGTGGTTCGGGAAAGGTTTCTAAAGTCACTACCACTTAGAATGGGCATACAGGGTCACACACCAATAGGGATGGACGTATACGTGAAGAATCCGAAGAATGGAAACGAGAGTTGACCGAAACGAGCATGAAAAGGAGTTTTCAATATGTTGGTCCGGAGCTGACCAAGTTTGGTCAGCCCCGGACCAAGTCGGTCAGCCTAGGAGGTCCGGAAGTCAGGCAGGAGGTCATCTGTCCAAGTCTGGTCCGGCTGACCAAGAGTTGGTCAGCCGCGGACCAGACAGTGGGTCAGACGGACCGAGACTGAAGCCAGGCGGACCGGAAAGACCAAGAAGGATCTTGGTCCGGAGCTGACCACACGTGGTCCGCCGGACCAAGCCTCCAGGTCAGACGGTCCGCGAGCCTCGGACTAAGCCTGGTCTGCCGGACCAAGCTCCTGGTCCGGCGGACCAGGATCTGGAAAATTTCCATAATTCGATTTTAGGGTTTTCTAAGCTTATTTAAGTTTGAGATTTCGTCCAAACTTAATAGAGGCCGACCTAAAACTCAGAGAAACATCCTAGAACCCTAGAGAACCTGTTCTCTTCGATTTCTATTGTTCCGGGATTGGATCTCGTCTCTTGAGTTACCCTTTTCTTCACTAATCCTAGCAGATACGTTCCAAATCGTTGGAATCCTTCCCGTCGGTGTGGATACGTGTAGAGGGACTGTAACTTCAGTCCTAGGTGATTTAGAACAGGCCCCGGATCGAAATAAACTTCAAGTTTCATCGAGAACGAGGTAAGTAACGATTCCCTCGGTGATATACACGATCTTACGGGTTTTCAGGTTTGGTTGCGTGTGACGTTTGACTAGGTTTAGATCTTTTTCTTCCGCTGCATGAAACCTAGAAACCAAACCCTAGATCGATGAGATCGCATGCTAGGAACCCGTAGCGAAACCCAACACTACATCGATAAGGTCTTGAAACGGTTCAAGATGCAAGATTCCAAGAAAGAAACCTTACCGATGAGCAGTGACATAGTTCTCTGCAAGAGTCAGTGTCCTACGACACCTGATGAGCGAGAACGCATGGATCGTATTCCATATGCTTTGGCAATTGTATCAATCATGTATGTCATGCTTTGTACTTGACCGGATGTATCCTATGCGTTGAGCATTACGAGTAGATACCAGTCAGATCCAAGGGAGTTGATCACACGGGTTTTCCACCGGTTTTTATAACGTCATACACTTCATTCTTCTCATATTTTAGGCATATTAGGACGTTAGACGGTCATGGGTAGGATTCTTTCTCCCATTTTTCTTGCAGGATGATCGAACGAGGATATTTGCGCACGAAGCACGGAAAAGGAGCGGAATCGAGAAGTTCCGAAGAACTCAGACAAAATGAGCGGCCCGCCCAACTAACCGAGCGGTCGCTCGGTGTGTAGATGTTGAAGAACGAGCGGTCGCTCGCACAATCAGGCGGTCGCTCCGATGCATAGTGAAGACCAGGCGGTTGCTCGCACAACCAGGCGGTCGCTCCGATGCGTAATAAAGAACGAGCGGTCGCTCGCACAAGCAGGCGGTCGCTCGCCACCAGAAAACGGGCGACCCTGAAGAAGAAAGCGGGCGACCCTGAAGACAAAATGAGCGACCGCTCGATATCAAAACCGACCCAAAAAGGAAAAGCCCGATTTTTTAGGAGAAACCTAGGCGGAGCACTTTCATAAAAAGGGGAGTTTGAGGAGAGAGAAGGGGGACTCGACACTTTGGAAGAAAATCACCTTGGAGAAGAGAAAAGGAAGATTTGGAGACCTAGGGAGACATCTTGAAGGAGGAGATCACCATTGAAGACCATCTTGAGCATTTCTTCTCCTTTTCTATGTTTTTCCCCTATGTTTTCTGTTTTGAACCTCTAGTTATGGAGTAGTGACTTTGTTGTGGGTGAGGGATCCCCACTTTTGTATGGACATCTATGCTTAATCTATGATGTCTTTGAGTTTTCTTCCATGGGTTTGATGTTTTGTGCTTAATGCTATTGATTTGGTTGAAACCCTAATTGATATGATTGTAGAACACATTGATCATAGGGATATGAGAATGATGTTTGGAACCAAATGTCAAATGAGTGAGTTATTCACATTGGGAGATGGCTTAGCTTGCTTAGGGTTCATGATGATAGGGTACATTAATGCATCTAGAGATCATTTAGATCATTGGGAGATGGGTGAATCGATCCTCTAGGTAGTGAGCTTAAGCTCGGGAGAGACAAACTCTAGAAGAAGTGCTTGAATCCCCCTTTTGGAAGATAAACCCATAGACATTGTAGCATCACTAACCGTCCATGCGATTCTTGAGGGATCCCGAACCTACAACGCCTCGAATCATCGTTTACAAACCGTTAATTTTATTCGCTTACCTTCATTCCGACACAAGTCTGGGGGGTGGATAGATCCTTCACACATTCAGGCCTATCTACTTAGGATTGCATTTAGTTTAAGTGCATTTTATTATGGCATATAGACTTAGGAAAAATTTTTCACTTTTGCATATCACTTTGCATTAGCTGCATTCACACGTTTTTTTTTTCATATAGATGGGTTTTTGTTAGGTTTGCATGATTGCATTTGACATATAGATTATGTTCATATAGGTTCACGTGCATACCTCGAAAACCCGTTTTGAGCATCATTTGGAAAATTTGTGGGATTATAGAGTAGGAATATCTTGATGATCTAGTGACTTTGTAGAATGTGGTTGAACCGTGTCGAATTGATAGTTCTCCATACTTTCCATATATAGTTTGTGGGATGGTGTTGTTATTTGGAGCCTACGGAATTGAAACGACTATATCCAGGTTATAAGTTTCGTTTAGAACCTTTTTCGAGTCTTGCAGGTCGATGAAATCTAGTTCAACGAATATCTTGGGAAAATAAAGCATCTCGACACTCCGCTGTCAGAATCTCGTCAACGAAAATCGTTCGAGGACATGAGTGCATCGTTCGATGGTTCGGGTCTAAGTTGTGGGTCGGACATCGCATTGAGAAAAAAAAGAGAGAAGAAAAAAAAAGGAAAGAAAAAAAAAGGAAAGAAAAAAAAAGAGAGCGAAAAGCGATGTCCTTCAACTTCAACGTCCTAGAAACCCGAGATGCCAGCGTTTGATAGAAAAATTCTACAAAAAGGTAAAAATCCAGGTATGAAGAAGAACTAAGATCGAAGAGGCTAAGTTGAGATAAGGATGGGTTAGAAAATATGCTTGGTGAGTTGTAGAGATTCTAATGGGTTCTAGGTGACAATAAAAGTCCCATTACTAGGTAGATTAGTCTTTGGTAGAAAGATCATAGTAGACCGGTTTGGGTACGATTCTCGGGAAACAAGCATTGGATGAATGTTTTGCTTTTGAGTTTCATGATGATGCTATTTGATGTTCGTCATTCTCCGTTTTACAGATTTTATTCCTTCGTTCTTTACTCGAGGACGAGCAAAGGTTTAAGTCTGGGGAGATTTGATAACTCCTATTTTTCTCTATATTTCCAGGACGTTTTTATAGGATTTAGACGAGGATCACATACATTTGTAGGTATTATAGGCGTGTTAGACCACGAAACTCGGTTTGGTTGTGTTTTTATAGGATTACAGGTCTCGATGTGATTTGGATCAAGACAGGAGTAATCTGGAGCTAAAAGGATGAAATACGTTAAGAACTTCCCACCTTGACTCGGCCAGAGTCAACCATGGAAAATAGGCCGAGTCAACATGCTGAAAATAGCCCAATTCAAGCTTGTTACGAAGAGACCGAGTCAGAACGCCCGAGTCAGAACACCCCGAGTCAACATGCCCGAGTCAGAATGCCCGAGTCAGAAAACTGGGCTGGACCGAAACTGTTTAGATCTCGTTCTGACTCGGTCGAGTCAGAGTTTTGACTCGGACCGAGTCAAAACCCAGAAAAATCCCAGATTCGAATTTTCAGACTTTGAAGGGGAATAGGACTTCGGGAGCGCCACCTAGGGTTTATAAAAAGGGCCTACAGACGTCCAAGAGGGCAGACAGACTTTATACAAACTTTGGTGAGAGAAATAGGAGTTTACGGGATTTCGGGAAGAAGAAGGAGAGTTGGAACGTGAAGATCGCTTGCTTTCGACATGAGTCTTTCTTCTCCCTCTTTAGTTTCTGTTTCCGGTTTTATTCTGTGTTTTTCCATGAACCGTGAGTAGATCCACGGCTGTGGGTTAGGGATTCGTTTGTGTTTTAGGTATGTTTGAACCCTAACTTGGTTGCGATTTGGATTCGTTTCGGTTTTATCGATTTGCGCTTCATTCAGTTGGTGTTTGCTGACCCCTTGACCAATTGTTTTAGATTCTGAACTACATAGGAATATGGGTTTAGTTTCGGATCAAAATCGATAGAATAGATCGTATTATTCACATAGGAATATGGTTTGATCGATCTAGGGTTGATGATAGCGTTCTTCATGCATCTAGTTTGATAAATCACATAGGGATATGGGTTTAGAGAACTTTAGATAGTGAGTTATATGCCGGGAGGTGATTTCTCTATCTTTGTTGCTTGACGATTCCCAAATACAAATTCAATATCGTGATTCTCGCATGCTTAGCATATACCCATACACGCGAATACGGTCCCGACACCCACGATCATCTTTGCTTGATAGTTTACACGTTTTTATTTGCTTTCTTATTTTAGTTATTTTAGATTCCACATACTTCCACCATCATTTCACTTGCGTGCTTTGATTTAGTTTTGATTAGGGTTTAGATTTAGCTACCGGTCCTTGCGTTCGACCCCGTGTTACGACGATCCGTATCCTTGCGGTGAGTTGTGAATCGGGTTATAAATTCTAGACTCGGTACACACGTATTAGTAGCCAGTACCGGTGGACGAAAGAGTCAGTATTGTTACGTATGTTAGAGTTACGTAGATAGTACCGATAGATGAAAGAGCCAGTACTAATGCGATGATGTGAGATATGAAACCAGTACCGATCGACGAAGCATACAATATTGTGTGTGGATGTGTGTTCCATAGTAGTACCACTGGACGACGAAGTGAATACCATCTCGAGTGGTGTGTGTATCACATAGTGATACTGGTGGATGAACGAATCAGTGCCACTATACTGGTCAATATCCAGTTAGTCATGTAACCAGTTGATGCGCACACACCGAGTTCTAAATTTGTAACCCGATTCGTACCACTATCCGCAAGTATACGGTAGTTGTAGTACCGGGGTCGATCGCGAGGACTAGGTTGTGTTAATCCATTCTTAAACTAGATCAATGGTGATGGAAAATATTGCTTACAAGGTGTTTGTGAAAATGTAAATATGAAAATAAGATCAAACAAGCAAATGAAATTAATGAGTTGTAAACAATGGTTTGAGGCGTTGTAGGTTCGGGATCCCTCATGAATCGCATGGACGGTTAATGATGCTACAATGTCCTAGGGTTTGTCTTCCAATTGGGGATTTCAAGCACTTCCTCTAGAGTTTGTCTCTCCCGAGCTTAAACTCACTACCTAGACAATCAATTCACCCATTTCCCAATGATCCAAATGATCTCTAGATGCATTAATGTACCCCATCATGAACCCTAAGCAAGCTAAGCCATCTCCCAATGTGAATAACTCACTCATTTGATATTTGGTTCCAAACATCATCCCCATATCCCTATGATCAATGTGTTCTATAGTCATATCAACTAGGGTTTCACCCAAATCAACAGCATTAAGCACAAAATATCAAACCAATGGAAGAAAACTCAAAGACATCATAGATTAAGCTTAGGTGTCCATACAAAAGTGGGGATCCCTCACACACAACAAAGTCACTACTCCATAACTAGGGTTTCAAAACAGAAAGCAAAATGAAGAAACATGGAAAAGGAGAAGAAATGCTCAAGATAGTCTTCAATGGTGGTCCTCTTCTTCTCCTAGCCTCCTTGATCTCCAAAATCCCACTTTTCTTCCTCTCCAAGGTGATTTTTCCCCAAAGTGTGTAGCCCCCCTTTCTCTCTCCTCAAACTCCCCTTTTTGTGAATGTTCAGAATTAGGTCTTCTCCTCAAAACATGGGCTTTTCCTTTTTGGGCCGATTTTGATTTCAGGCGGTCGCTCATTTTTCAGGCGGGTCGCTCAATTTTCTTCCGGTCGCTCATTTTTCGGGCGGGTCGCTCATTTTCCTCTGACACGCAAAAAAACAAGCGACCGCTCATAAAATGAGCGACCGCTCACAAAACGGGCGACCGCCCATAAAATGGGCGACCGCTCACAAAACGGGCGACCGCCCATAAAATGGGCGACCGCTCACAAAACGGGCGACCGCCCATAAAATGGGCGGGTCGCTCGTTTTGGCTGAACTCCCCGAGCATTCTCGAATTCTTGTTCTTCCGTGCCCGCTTCGTGAGGATTCATCGTGGAGTCTTCCTGCAAGGAAAAACAAGCAAAACAACCTACCCATGGCCATCTAACGTCCTATGATGCCTAGAATGTGAGAAGAATTGTGATGCACGACGTTATAAAACCGGTGAAAAACCCGTGTGATCAAATCCCCCCAGACTTGAGGTTTGCTCGTCCTCGAGTAAATGTGCA
>NW_010965498.1:67637-68148 GCF_000463585.1 Tarenaya hassleriana
GATTTCAGTTTTCCTGGAAAAAGTTTTAGTCGAGAATTGAATAAAAGAACGAGGTCACCTTGTTGGAAGTTTCGATTGAGGATGTGCCGGTCGTGCCACTTCTTGGCCCGCTTCTTGTGAATCCTCGCGTTTTCATATGCGTCCAAGCGAATTTCCTCTAGGTGATGGAGCTCTAGCACTCGTTTTTCCGCTGCGGTTTTCCAGTCGTAATTCAACGCCTTAATCGCCCAATATGCCTTGTGCTCCAACTCAACCGGTAGGTGGCAAGATTTCCCATAAACGAGTTGAAATGGAGTCATCCCGATAGGCGTCTTGAATGCCGTTCTGTAGGCCCAAACCGCATCCTCAAGCTTCAATTGGAAGACCTTATGTAAGTGTATGCATGTATTCCTACACCTATATGCATATGCAATCTAATCGTACCCCATCATGAACCCTAAGCAAGCTAAGCCATCTCCCAATGTGAATAACTCACTCATTTGATATTTGGTTCCAAACATCACCCCCATAT
>NW_010965498.1:71077-71555 GCF_000463585.1 Tarenaya hassleriana
TCCGCTGCGGTTTTCCAGTCGTAATTCAATGCCTTAATCGCCCAATATGCCTTGTGCTCCAACTCAACCGGTAGGTGGCAAGATTTCCCATAAACGAGTTGAAATGGAGTCATCCCGATAGGCGTCTTGAATGCCGTTCTGTAGGCCCAAACCGCATCTTCAAGCTTCAAAGCCCAGTCCTTTCTTGACTTGGCCACTGTTTTCTCCAAAATTTGTTTTATCTCTCGGTTAGAGACCTCTACTTGACCGCTCGTTTGGGGATGGTAGGGAGTTGCTACTCTATGGTGAACACCATATTTAGTCAATATGCTCTGAATCACTCTATTAACAAAGTGTGCTCCTCCATCACTTATCACCACTCTTGAGACTCCAAACCGAGGAAATATGACTCTTTTGGACATCCGTGACACAGTGCTTGAATCATTCTTCGGACTAGCAAGTACCTCCACCCATTTCGTCACATAGTCCACTGCCACAA
>NW_010965498.1:71611-73860 GCF_000463585.1 Tarenaya hassleriana
GGTGCCTCATTTCTCCGCGAGATGTTGCCCGTTCTTTGACAAGCATCGCATGAGCTTACAAAAGTGTGCACATCCTTGAACAATGTCGGCCAATAGAAGCCCGATTGTAGGATCTTTCTGGCTGTCTTAGCTGAGGCAAAATGCCCTGCGTAGTCCGATGCATGGCAATGGTGTATCACTTGTTTCACTTCTTCCTCCGGAATGCATCTTCGAAATAATCCGTCCTTTCCTCTCTTAAACAAGAAAGGCTCATCCCAAAAGTAATCTCTTACATCGTGGAAGAACTTTTTCTTCCCGTTGTAGCTTAACTCCGGGGGTACCACCTTGGCAACCAAATAGTTGACGTAGTCCGCATACCAATGGGTCATGTTCTTGATTTCCAAGGATAAGATGTGTTCTTTCCTTAGTGAATCATCTATTGGTACAATTTCGGGTATTTCCAGTCTCGATAGATGATCCGCCACTGTATTCTCCGTTCCTTTCCTATCGCGGATCTCCAGATCAAACTCTTGCAGAAGCAATATCCATCGGATCAACCTTGGTTTAGCATCCTTCTTCGTGAGCAAGTACCTTAAGGCGGTGTGATCCGTGTAGACGATGACCTTAGAACCCACCAAGTGTGATCTAAATTTCTCGAAGGCAAATACTACAGCAAGGAGCTCTTTCTCCGTGGTGGAGTAGTTCATTTGAGCGTCATCGAGCGTTCGACTTGCGTAGTATATGGCGTAATGCTTCCCATCTTTCTTTTGCCCCAATACGGCCCCGACCGCGAAGTCGCTAGCATCACACATTAACTCAAAAGGGATACTCCAATCCGGGGGTTGAATGATCGGAGGTGAAACTAGTGCCTTCTTCAATATTCCAAATGCCTTGTGGCACTCCTCATTAAACTCAAACGGGATGTCCTTGCCCAAAAGCGCAGTCAAGGGTCTCGTTATCTTCGAAAAATCTTTGATGAATCTCCTGTAAAATCCGGCGTGACCCAAGAAACTTCTGATCCCTTTAACGTTGGTCGGTGGCGGTAACTTCTCCATCACTTCCACTTTCGCTCTATCCACCTCTATCCCCTTGTCCGAAATCCGATGACCAAGTACAATGCCTTCTTGTACCATAAAGTGGCATTTCTCCCAATTCAAAACCAAGTTCGCCTTGAGACACCTGTCTAAAACTCGATGGAGATTGGTTAGACACGCATCAAAGGAGGGTCCATGGACGGAAAAATCGTCCATGGACACCTCCATAATGTCTTCAATGACATCGGAGAAAATAGCCATCATGCATCTTTGAAAAGTTGCGGGTGCATTGCACAATCCAAATGGCATGCGTCTATATGCGAAAGTGCCGTAAGGGCATGTGAATGTTGTTTTCTCTTGGTCACTCGGATGGGTAGGAATCTGAAAGAAACCGGAGTAACCATCGAGAAAACAAAAATAAGAATGCAGTGCAAGTCTCTCTAACATTTGGTCAATGAATGGAAGGGGGAAGTGATCCTTACGGGTGTTTGTGTTAAGTTTTCGATAATCAGTGCACATTCTCCATCCCGTAACAGTTCTAGTTGGTATGAGTTCATTGTTTTCATTTGGAACGACCGTGATTCCTCCCTTCTTAAGTACGACTTGCACCGGGCTAACCCAAGAGCTATCCGAAATCAGGTAAATGATACCCGCATCTAACAATTTCAAGACCTCTTTCTTGACCACTTCTTTCATGTTCGGGTTTAGCCTACGTTGATGTTCAATTGACGATTTGGTATCATCCTCTAAATGTATGCGATGCATACAAAGAGAGGGGCTAAGACCCTTGATGTCTCCTAGAGTGTAACCTAGGACTTCCTTATATTGCCTAAGCAACTTGGTAAGGCTTTCTACTTGATCCTCATCTAATGCATCATTAACGATAACGGGATAAGTAGAATTTGAACCAAGAAAGACATACCTAAGCCCTTGGGGTAAAGGCTTTAGTTCCACTTGTGGAGCATGTTCGGGGTCCCAATCAGTGTGTGATTTCTCTTTTGAACCTTGAGATGAGTCAAGAATGGTATGGATGGTCGACAGGATGCTTCCGGAGTCCAAGTCTTCATCTCCATGTGAAAACAGGCGGGTCGCCCGTTTTTCGGGCGGGTCGCTCGCTGCTACAGTACCCGGATCGTTTTTGCTCAAAGAAAACGGGCGGGTCGCCCATTCTGACGGGCGGTCGCTCGCTTCTACAGTGTCCTTATCGATTTTGCTCAGACAATTCGAGCGGGTCGC
>NW_010965498.1:74675-75479 GCF_000463585.1 Tarenaya hassleriana
CCCCTAGAACGCTTCGAACGTACACACAACCGAAGCATACTCAGTTACTATCATGTATCAATCGGGGACCACTAGAAGAACTTGAACTCCTACCGCAATGCATCCAAATGCTCAACAACATGAGTTTCCGTGGGAGACCGAATGAGGACCCGAATGCTCACCTCACGAACTTCAAGATGAACTGTAAGGCAATCAAGAAGGGACCGGGGATTACTCTTGAATATGTGTTCCTTGAGACTTTCCCCTACTCGCTTATGGAGAGAGCTAGAGATTGGCTCTACACTCTCGAGCCAAACTCTATCTCGACATGGGGTGAGATGGAAGAACAATTCCTTATGCAGTACTACTCCCCTACCAAGACTCAACATGCAAGGAATCGGATTAATGCTTTTGTGCAAGAGGATGGGGAGAATCTCCATGATGCATGGGAACGCTTCAAGGAATATCAGAGAATGTGCCCTCACCATGGAATGGAAAGAGACTACCTTCTATCCATCTTTATCCATGGGTTGAAGGATGATACTCGATCTTGGATTGATGCAGCGTGCGGGGGTGACATATATGACATCCCTTTCCAAGAGCTAGAGGCAACAATTGCAAAATTAGCCAAGGGACGCAGCCATACGTCCAACGAATTCAGTAGGAGAAGCTCGGTGAAAGGAGATGTGCTAAATTTTGATCCTCCACAGCAGCTACTTGTTTAGCGTTGGCGAGTTGAACTTTTATCTCAGCAAGGTCGGCCAACACTACCTTAAGAGCTGCGTTTTCTCCCACATCTCCTTTCACCGAGCTTCTCCTACTGAA
>NW_010965498.1:75769-77601 GCF_000463585.1 Tarenaya hassleriana
CTCTTGGAAAGGGATGTCATATATGTCACCTCCGCACGCTGCATCAATCCAAGACCGAGTATCGTCCTTCAACCCATGGATAAAGATGGACAGAAGGTAGTCTCTTTCCATTCTATGGTGAGGGCACATTCTTTGATATTCCTTGAAGCGTTCCCATGCGTCATGGAGATTCTCCCCATCCTCTTGCACAAATGCATTGATCCGATTCCTCGCATGTTGAGTCTTGGTAGGGGAGTAGTATTGCATAAGGAATTATTCTTCCATCTCCCCCCATGTCGAGATAGAGTTTGGCTCAAGAGTGTAGAGCCAATCTCTAGCTCTCTCCGTAAGCGAGTAGGGGAAGGTTTCAAGAAACACATCTTCAAGAGTAATCCCCGGTCCCTTCTTGATTGCCTTACAATTCATCTTGAAGTTCGTAAGGTGAGCATTCGGGTCCTCGTTTGGTCTCCCACGGAAACTCATGTTGTTGAGCATTTGGATGCATTGCGGTAGGAGTTCAAGTTCTTCTAGTGGTCCCCGATTGATACATGATAGTAGCTGGGTGTGCTTCGGTTGTGTGTACGTTCGAAGCGTTCTAGGGGCTGCTTGGGCTGGACCTCTTTGGGCATTGGCCCCTCTCAACAGCTCTTCGGCCATCTCGGGTTGTTCTCTTCGTGCTTGTTTTCTCTCAGCATTTCTTCAGCCATTCTCCACTGTCTTTGCTGTCTACGAGCGAAACGTAGGGTCCTTTCTATTTCGGGGTCGAAGACGAGTTGATCTCTACCGGTTGTGCTTCTTATCATGCACCGGAAGAGCTGCACACCAAAAAGACAAAACGAACCGAAAGTGCTGTGAAATGGTTATGTCGCAAAGTAATCCAAGCAAATATCCAAGCAATGGTGATCTAACGTCCTATGATGCCTAGAATGTGAGAAGAATTGTGATGCACGACGTTATAAAACCGGTGAAAAACCCGTGTGATCACCAGTACCGGTTGCCGATAAAGTCAGTACTATTGCATAGAAGAGGAATCAAGGAACCACGTAGTCGGCATCGATTGAGGATGGAATCAGCATGACTACTCTAGAGAGGATTTGTGCTGGTATAGATTGACGAACTAGTTAGTACTGTACATCTGGAGTTACCTGGTGCATCACATAAACAGTGAACGACGGAGTCATACTGTTGTGTTGACGAGGACGGAGTTGCCCTATGGCGTAGTCACACAAGTGTGCTTGTGATTGTTGTGCATGCGAATGTGATATTATCGTTATTGTGCTCTGTGTCATTCTCCGTGAGAATTGGATTTCCAGGTTTAACCCGAACTGCTCACTAAGCAATATGCTTAGCCTTTTGTCGATTAACTTTTTCAGATCCTGAGGAGCACTAGTAGCAGTTTGGACGACGACTGATGACATGTATTTTGGTGACATTTTGGTATAGGATGTCTAGTGCATTTTACTCGGTTTTGCATATTTATAGGCATTCTAGAGCACAATTGGTCTCGATATTGCTTGGTTGCTTTCTTTGGTGTCAAAACAGGTATTCATGCATAAAAGAGAGCAAAAGGAGTGGAAAACATGGACTACGGAACATCACAGACGAAACGGGAACATTTGGAGTTGTTCCGGAGAAAAACATGAAGCCTAAAAAGTCAGATCTTGCAAGTCCAATAACTTCCACTCTATAAGTCCAAATTGCGTGTTCTCTACCTCATTGGAAAGCTCTCTTCAATATCTACGCATAGACACCAAGATCGCACAAATCCGACATTGGAGCAGAAAGTTATGAGCAAATCTGTCAAGCATGTTCGAGTTGAAGAATCGACACGGACCGTGTTGCATTCGACACGG
>NW_010965498.1:77917-89284 GCF_000463585.1 Tarenaya hassleriana
TCTATCTGTTTTCCATGTTTCTCTTTATTGATTTGAACTCGTTCGTTGTTATGGGTAGTGAGTAGTCGTTTCACTGTAGCTAGGGATTTAACCTTGTAGGGGTTTGTTTGGTTTTTATTTTCCGAGACTACGTTATCGATACTCGGCGGTTTAATTGAATTGAGTTTATTGCTTTTGATCTTCTTGGCCAGTTGATTGATTGATTTTAGATTCTGATTTGCAACGAGAGTTGAGATTAGATTCGGAACGAATTTATTGAATGAATTGATTAAGACTATTGAGAGATAGGTTAATCGGTTTAGGAACTGTGATAGTGATCGTTAATGCATTTGATATTTTAATCTATTAGGTTGAGAGATCGATAGGTTAAATTATTGGATAGTGGATTTAGGACTTGAGAGAGCCAAATCTGATATTAGAACTTGAGATCCCCGATTAGAGTTCGATATTCGTAGATTCTCCATCCTTAGAAACAATCCCTGCGCATTAAGGTTATCCCGAAGCTACGGTGGTTTAGTTATCTGATTTACTTAATTTATTTATTGCTTTATTTTCAGTATTCATCTATTTCATCTGCTATTTGCTGATCTGAATCATAGTCGAGTCTTGTTCTTAGTGTTAACTATTCCCTGTGTTCGACCCTGGTACTACAGTTGATCCGTACCCTTGCGGTATTCGCTGTATCTAGGATTTTTATTACTTGAGCTTATTTATACACCTAGAATTGCGTTATCAACGACCGAGGAAAAGCAGCATCATTATGCGTTTGGGATTTGTATTTTGGACCTCGAGATGATGATCGCGTCTTTTCACGATTGTATTATGTTACCATCTCGAAATGTGTTGTTTTGATAAGTTTTTGTAATACGATATTCCGCTACTTTACTTTGAGAAAATTATTTTAAATTCTCGTATTTTTGCTTATACATTCTTTTATTATTTATTATCTATGTGGTATAACTCGATACCAGATGTGGGTTAAGGTATTACACTCTTACTCTACTTGTTTGACAAGGCGTTATCTACTTACTATGGAAAGAACGTGATGCTCGATCGCATCGACGTGTGTTTTCTACCGAAGAATCTCTTTTCAAGATCTTTATATTATTATTATTCGAAAGAAGATTGAAATTATCCGCTCGAAGTCCCTGAAACTCACCAATCGTTTGCTTCAATTTTGGGTTTGATATTCATAATCGTTGGGAGCTTCGTTGCTATATTAATATTCTATGAGATAGATCTCGGTCATATAAATTAGGGGTGTCAACAAGCCAACTCGGCTCGTTTTGGATTTAGTTCATCACGAGCGGGCTCGTTTTATGTTCAGTTCATCAGGCTCATTTTCTAACAAGCTAGAAAAACTTTGATTCAACCTGACTCGCCAATTTTCCGAGTTAAACGAACCATATCGTCGAGACAGAAACATATAATATTTTTTATTTCTAATTTAACTGTAAATGAAAGCAAACACGTAAGCAAAGACACATATGAACCTTAATATAGAGAAATGTCTTGTTGTATTTCATTGTAGCAACCCTAGGAATATATACAGCATATGTAATTTGTTACAAAAGGGAAGAAATCATTCTGTACGAGATTACATACAATTACGAGCTAAGAATAAGCAATCATATATCTTCTTTCCATTACGCCCCCGCAAGAGCGGTGTCGCATACGACGCCAATCTTGAGTTGAAGTTGATCAAATCGTGAACAGGGTAATGCCTTCGTAAGACCATCAGCAAGTTGGTCGGATGACGAGACGTGCGCTACACGTAATTGATTGGATTGTACCAATCCGCGGATGAAATGATAGTCAATCGCAACGTGTTTCATTCTCGAATGAAACACCGGATTCGCAGAAAGATACGTCGCGCCAACATTATCACAATAAATTACCGGGGTGATGGAGAGTGATATGCCAAGTTCGGTGAGCAACAACCGTAACAACTGAACTTCGGAAGCTGTAGTGGAGACCGACTTGTACTCCGCTTCGGTAGTTGACTTAGCGGCAAAACATTGCTTTTTGGAACTCCACGAGATAGGGTTTCGTCCCAAGTAAACCATGTATGCGCCAGTCGAGCCAAAGTCATCCCTGTCACCTCCCCAATCCGCATCTGAATATGCATGTAAGGTTATCGGTGAGGAACTGTGGAACACAATGCCATGTGAACAAGTGCCAGCAACGTAACAGAGAATGCGCTTGACAGCTTTCCAATGATCTTCGGTAGGGAGAGACATGTATTGGGACAGTTTGTTCACTGCGAACGCAAGATCCGGCCTCGTCAAGAGGAGATATTGTAGCCCTCCGAGTGCTTGGCGATACTCATGTGGATCAGCTAGCGGTGGACCGGAGTTGGCCGAGAGTTGTGCTGTTGAGGCCAGCGGGGTTGGGACGGTTTGGCATCTTGCATTTTGTGTCGAGCAAGAAGATCACGAGCATAGCGACGTTGTGTGAGAACGATGCCATGCTTCGACCGTGTGACTTCTATTCCAAGAAAGAAAGATAGTGGGCCAAGGTCTTTGAGGCTGAACCGTTGAGCAAGAACTTGGATGAACTTGTTGACCTCGTGTGGATGGCTTCCCGTGATTATAATGTCATCGACATAAACAACCAAATAGATCACAACACCACAATGTCGGAAGATAAAAAGTGATGAATCGGATAAGGAGTTCACAAACCCGGATTGTTGTAAGAAGAGACGAAGCTCGGTATACCATGCCCTCGGAGCTTGCTTTAAGTCGTAAAGCACTTTGTTTAGCTTGCAAACATAAGAAGGACGATCTCGATCGACAAATCCGGGTGGTTGAACCATATAGACGTCGTCATGTAAAGTGCCTTGAAGAAAGGCGTTGTTGATGTCAACTTGTCGGAGTTCCCATCCTTTGGAAGCGGCGAGACTTAAGATTACCCGTATTGTAGCGGGCTTGATGACGAGACTAAAGGTATCCGTGTAATCGAGTCCAGGACGTTGATGAAAACCCTTAGCTACAAGTCGG
Source organism: Tarenaya hassleriana (assembly GCF_000463585.1). Lineage (NCBI taxonomy): Eukaryota > Viridiplantae > Streptophyta > Magnoliopsida > Brassicales > Cleomaceae > Tarenaya > Tarenaya hassleriana. The sequence goes on from NW_010965498.1 coordinate 80,917, forward strand.
GCTTTGTGCCGTTCAAGTGACCCGTCGGAGCATCGTTTGATGCGGAATACCCATCTGCATCTAACTAAGTTATAAGATGGATTCGGAGGAACAAGATTCCACGTACCATTATTAAGCAATGCATTGAACTCCTCGGCCATGGCTGCTCTCCAACTATCATCTTTTAGGGCCTGCGAAACACAAGTGGGCTCTATGTCTCGGGTGTTTGAAGTAGTGGTAAGAAAGGTGAGTTTAGAGGAAGGTTTTGAAATATTGTTTTTGGCCCGTGTAGTCATGGGGTGAGTGTTTCTTGGTGGAGAAGGAACAGGATGATGGGATGCAAGAGATGAAGGCAAGGGAGAAGGGCTTGGACTTGGTTATGAGGATGTATCGGGATTGGCAAGAACAAGTGAAGAGGATGGTGGCGGTGATGTAGGTGGCGATGGTGGTGGAGAGGCACTCGGTGGGAGCAATGTTGATCCTGGGGGCTTGTATGGTGTCCATGGCCGAACAATAGATGAAGAAGACGAAGAGGAAGGGGAAGAGATGACAGTGGTCGATAGTGAGCATTGTGAGAACAGACGTGGAAATGGGAAGTCCTTTCTACAAATTCCACATGTCGTGAGACATAGAGACGAGAGGAGGGTACATCAAGGCACAAGTAGGCACTTTGGGTGAGGGAATAACCTACAAAGACACAAGGAGTGGATCTTGATTGAAGTTTGTGCTTGGAATAAGGCCTTAGCCAAGGGAAGCAAAGACACCCAAATGTCCTAAGTTTGGAGTAGTTCGGTGGTGTGTTGAAAAGAAGGTGGTAAGGTGACCGATGACTAAGAGTTGCGGTCGGCATTCAGTTTATGAGATAAACCGCTGCCGATACAGCAAGAGACCAATATGAGAGTGGAATGGACGCATGGGAGAGAAGAGTGAAAGCCGTTTCAACAACGTGCCGATGTTTTCTCTCGGATATCCCGTTATGTTCGGGTGTGTGAGGTGGGGTTGTAAAATGCGATATTCCATGAGATGAAAGAAAGGATTTGAGGGCAATATATTCGCCCCCATTGGCAGAGTGAAGAGACAAAATTTTGGTTTGAAAACGGGTCTCTACAAGAGGTTTGAATTTCATAAAGATGTTATGGACATCGGATTTGCGTTTGAGGGCATAGAGCCAAGTGTAACGAGTGTGGTGGTCGACGAAAACTACATAATATTTGTAGCCGTTGAAGGAGGTTATGGGCGACGTCCAAACGTCGGAGAAGAGGACCTCAAGAGGGCGAGAAGAAGACACAGTAGAGATGGAGAATGGTTGTTTATGACTTTTATTAATATAGCAAGACTCACATGGCAATGGAGATCGAGATGAAGTTGACAATGGAAGGGAAAAAGTAGAGACAATCTTATTGAGAACATCACTAGATGGATGGCCTAGTCTATGGTGCCATTGAAAGAGAGACGTTTTGATAGTTGGGAAGACTCGGGAATGAATAGGATATGAAGATGACTTGGTGGACACGGAAGGCCATTCATAGACACCATTGTTAAGCCGCCCTTGAACCAACGTTGTTCCCGTCGAGCGATCCTTCACCTGAAAATGAGTGGGGAAAAATTCAACCGAGCAATTGTTAGAAGAGCACAGTTTATGGATGGATATAAGGTTTTGTTTAATAGCAGGAACAAAAAGGACGTTATCAAGGATGAGAGAGCGAGAAGGAGAGGGTAAAGACATAGAACTCGAGTGTGTTATTGCATGGCCAGTACCGTCACCAATAACCACTTCTTCACCACCGTGATATGGCTCATGAAGCGAGAGGTTATGGAGATCAGTTGTGATATGATGACTTGCACCTGAATCCAGCAGCCAAGACGGGGAGGAGGATGATAGGGAAGCCGCATTTGCCATGGGTTGCCATGGGGTGAGAGGACGATGATGAGGTTGTTGCGAACGAGGAGAAAATCCATGTTGTCCTCGGAGGAGACGACATGTTCTTGCACTGTGTCCAAGAGTGCCACATAATTGGCACTTACCTTGATAACCTCTTGGTTGCATGGGTCGAGATTGACGAGGATCAGAGGCACTTGGGCGGCTTGTGTTCTTCCACTGTGGCCTAGGCTTATTGTTTGCAATATTGGCCATAATGGGAATATCAGTGGCATCAGGTGTAGACGTAAGGATGTCCACTTCAACACTAATGAACTTCTCATGGAGCTCGACAAAGGATATGGTTGTATCCTTTGCATTGACGACATCTTTGATGGCCTTGAAGTCTTCTCCGAGGCCAGCAAGAATTAAATCAATGAGGTCTTCATGGTCCATTGGCTTTCCAAGAAGAGCAAGTTCATCCCCTTTCACCTTGAAGAAATGCATATATTCATCGATAGATTTGGTACCTTTCGAGTATCGTCGAAGTTGTTCTTTGATGGCCTTGATGTGGCCACGACTAGATCTGCCATAGGTGAAGGCAAGTGTCTCCCACGCGGCAGCATATGAGGGGCAGCGACAATAAGGGCTTGACAAGGATCAGAGATCGAGCCAAGCAAAGTGGAGAAGACAAGCTTGTCTTGTCGGAACCAAGGTTGATAAGTTGGGTTGTCTGTGACAACATTGTTGCTGTTGATGGTGGCGGCGGGTTCGTTGGCTCTGTCAAGAAACCCTTCAAGGTTGTACCCTTGGAGCAAGGAGCGGATTTGGACATTCCAAGTCACGTAGTTGAGAGCCGTGAGTTTGCTGACGTTAGAGACATTAACATGTATCAACGTCGATTGGGGATTATCGGAGTTGAAGGGCGTAACATGGTCCGATGAAGGGTTTGTTTTTGTGGTGGACGAAGTGTTAGTTTCAGTAGCCATGGGTGACGGAGGTCGGGAAAAAAAGGGGTCGTTTGACGGCTTAGGCTTCTGATACCATATAGAGAAATGTCTTGTTGTATTTCATTGTAGCAACCCTAGGAATATATACAGCATATATAATTTGTTACAAAAGGGAAGAAATCATTCTGTACGAGATTACATACAATTACGAGCTAAGAATAAGCAATCATATATCTTCTTTCCATTACTTAAATGTCACAAACTACATAACAAAAGTCTTTATTGGAATTTCACAAAACAAAATATAACAATATCATTTACAAAATACAATTAACATCACTTATATTTAACAAAATTAATAATAATAAGAAGAAAACGTAAAAACTTTACTTGAATTGAGTGCAAAGCATATTAGACAAGATTGAGTACAAATCAATGCTTCTGCGTTCGAAGAACTTCTATTCCAAGAAAGAAAGATAGTGGGCCAAGGTCTTTGAGGCTGAACCGTTGAGCAAGAACTTGGATGAACTTGTTGACCTCGTGTGGATGGCTTCCCGTGATTATAATGTCATCGACATCAACAACCAAATAGATCACAACACCACAATGTCGGAAGATAAAAAGTGATGAATCGGATAAGGAGTTCACAAACCCGGATTGTTGTAAGAAGAGACGAAGCTCGGTATACCATGCCCTCGGAGCTTGCTTTAAGTCGTAAAGCACTTTGTTTAGCTTGCAAACATAAGAAGGACGATCTCGATCGACAAATCCGGGTGGTTGAACCATATAGACGTCGTCATGTAAAGTGCCTTGAAGAAAGGCGTTGTTGATGTCAACTTGTCGGAGTTCCCATCCTTTGGAAGCGGCGAGACTTAAGATTACCCGTATTGTAGCGGGCTTGATGACGAGACTAAAGGTATCCGTGTAATCGAGTCCAGGACGTTGATGAAAACCCTTAGCTACAAGTCGGGCTTTGTGCCGTTCAAGTGACCCGTCGGAGCGTCGTTTGATGCAGAATACCCATCTGCATCTAACTAAGTTATAAGATGGATTCGGAGGAACAAGATTCCACGTACCATTATTAAGCAATGCATTGAACTCCTCGGCCATGGCTGCTCTCCAACTATCATCTTTTAGGGCCTGCGAAACACAAGTGGGCTCTATGTCTCGGGTGTTTGAAGTAGTGGTAAGAAAGGTGAGTTTAGAGGAAGGTTTTGAAATATTGTTTTTGGCCCGTGTAGTCATCGGGTGAGTGTTTCTTGGTGGAGAAGGAACAGGATGATGGGATGCAAGAGATGAAGGCAAGGGAGAAGGGCTTGGACTTGGTTATGAGGATGTATCGGGATTGGCAAGAACAAGTGAAGAGGATGGTGGCGGTGATGTAGGTGGCGATGGTGGTGGAGAGGCACTCGGTGGGAGCAATGTTGATCCTGGGGGCTTGTATGGTGTCCATGGCCGAACAATAGATGAAGAAGACGAAGAGGAAGGGGAAGAGATGACAGTGGTCGATAGTGAGCATTGTGAGAACAGACGTGGAAATGGGAAGTCCTTTCTACAAATTCCACATGTCGTGAGACATAGAGACGAGAGGAGGGTACATCAAGGCACAAGTAGGCACTTTGGGTGAGGGAATAACCTACAAAGACACAAGGAGTGGATCTTGATTGAAGTTTGTGCTTGGAATAAGGCCTTAGCCAAGGGAAGCAAAGACACCCAAATGTCCTAAGTTTGGAGTAGTTCGGTGGTGTGTTGAAAAGAAGGTGGTAAGGTGACCGATGACTAAGAGTTGCGGTCGGCATTCGGTTTGTGAGATAAACCGCTGCCGATACAGCCAGAGACCAATATGAGAGTGGAATGGACGCATGGGAGAGAAGAGTGAAAGCCGTTTCAACAACGTGCCGATGTTTTCTCTCGGATATCCCGTTATGTTCGGATGTGTGAGGTGGGGTTGTAAAATGCGATATTCCATGAGATGAAAGAAAGGATTTGAGGGCAATATATTCGCCCCCATTGGCGGAGTGAAGAGACAAAATTTTGGTTTGAAAACGGGTCTCTACAAGAGGTTTGAATTTGATAAAGATGTTATGGACATCGGATTTGCGTTTGAGGGGATAGAGCCAAGTGTAACGAGTGTGGTGGTCGACGAAAACTACATAATATTTGTAGCCGTCGAAGGAGGTTATGGGCGACGTCCAAACGTCGGAGAAGAGGACCTCAAGAGGGCGAGAAGAAGACACAGTAGAGATGGAGAATGGTTGTTTGTGACTTTTATTAATATAGCAAGACTCACATGGCAATGGAGATCGAGATGAAGTTGACAATGGAAAGGAAAAAGTAGAGACAATCTTATTGAGAACATCACTAGATGGATGGCCTAGTCTATGGTGCCATTGAAAGAGAGACGTTTTGATAGTTGGGAAGACTCGGGAATGAATAGGATATGAAGATGACTTGGTGGACACGGAAGGCCATTCATAGACACCATTGTTAAGCCGCCCTTGAACCAACGTTGTTCCCGTCGAGCGATCCTTCACCTGAAAATGAGTGGGGAAAAATTCAACCGAGCAATTGTTAGAAGAGCACAGTTTATGGATGGATATAAGGTTTTGTTTAATAGCAGGAACAAAAAGGACGTTATCAAGGATGAGAGAGCGAGAAGGAGAGGGTAAAGACATAGAACTCGAGTGTGTTATTGCATGGCCAGTACCGTCACCAATAACCACTTCTTCACCACCGTGATATGGCTCATGAAGCGAGAGGTTATGGAGATCAGTTGTGATATGATGACTTGCACCTGAATCCAGCAGCCAAGACGGGGAGGAGGATGATAGGGAAGCCGCATTTGCCATGGGTTGCCATGGGGTGAGAGGACGATGATGAGGTTGTTGCGAACGAGGAGAAAATCCATGTTGTCCTCGGAGGAGACGACATGTTCTTGCACTGTGTCCAAGAGTGCCACATAATTGGCACTTACCTTGATAACCTCTTGGTTGCATGGGTCGAGATTGACGAGGATCAGAGGCACTTGGGCGGCTTGTGTTCTTCCACTGTGGCCTAGGCTTATTGTTTGCAATATTGGCCATAATGGGAATATCAGTGGCATCAGGTGTAGACGTAAGGATGTCCACTTCAACACTAATGAACTTCTCATGGAGCTCGACAAAGGATATGGTTGTATCCTTTGCATTGACGACATCTTTGATGGCCTTGAAGTCTTCTCCGAGGCCAGCAAGAATTAAATCAATGAGGTCTTCATGGTCCATTGGCTTTCCAAGAAGAGCAAGTTCATCCCCTTTCACCTTGAAGAAATGCATATATTCATCGATAGATTTGGTACCTTTCGAGTATCGTCGAAGTTGTTCTTTGATGGCCTTGATGTGGCCACGACTAGATCTGCCATAGGTGAAGGCAAGTGTCTCCCACGCGGCAGCAGATGAGGGGGCAGCGACAATAAGGGCTTGACAAGGATCAGAGATCGAGCCAAGCAAAGTGGAGAAGACAAGCTTGTCTTGTCGGAACCAAGGTTGATAAGTTGGGTTGTCTGTGACAACATTGTTGCTGTTGATGGTGGCGGCGGGTTCGTTGGCTCTGTCAAGAAACCCTTCAAGGTTGTACCCTTGGAGCAAGGAGCGGATTTGGACATTCCAAGTCACGTAGTTGAGAGCCGTGAGTTTGCTGACGTTAGAGACATTAACATGTATCAACGTCGATTGGGGATTATCGGAGTTGAAGGGCGTAACATGGTCCGATGAAGGGTTTGTTTTTGTGGTGGACGAAGTGTTAGTTTCAGTAGCCATGGGTGACGGAGGTCGGGAAAAAAAGGGGTCGTTTGACGGCTTAGGCTTCTGATACCATATAGAGAAATGTCTTGTTGTATTTCATTGTAGCAACCCTAGGAATATATACAGCATATATAATTTGTTACAAAAGGGAAGAAATCATTCTGTACGAGATTACATACAATTACGAGCTAAGAATAAGCAATCATATATCTTCTTTCCATTACTTAAATGTCACAAACTACATAACAAAAGTCTTTATTGGAATTTCACAAAACAAAATATAACAATATCATTTACAAAATACAATTAACATCACTTATATTTAACAAAATTAATAATAAGAAGAAGAAAACGTAAAAACTTTACTTCAATTGAGTGCAAAGCATATTAGACAAGATCGAGTACAAATCAATGCTTCTGCGTTCGAAGATAGAAGGCGAGAGTTAAAACTGAATGACGATTTTGAAGTCACCGTAGTAATAGGATGTTTAGAATATACCATACCATATGTGCTACCAGTGCCGGATCCAAAAAAAATTATGAGTGGGGGCAATAATTATAATAAATATATAATAAAATTAAGAAAAATATATTATTAAAAATATTTATATTTGATCATTAAATTTTATAATTCTTCATTTTTTAAATATATCCATAATAACTTTTATTTATAATTGTTTAAAATATATATTTTTCAATAAAATAAACTGCAATCACTCAAAAATTGTTTACCAATACGATTACTTAAAGCTATGTTCACAAATTTTGTTAATGGAAAACATCTTCCATCGTAGTGTCAACAAATAAAATCAATTAATGTATTAATCAAACCAACCGAGATTAAATCGTTTTAATTTATTTTATATTATCATTTTTAAAAAGTCATTATCACGTTATTGATAAGATCTCTAATATTTTTTTAGCTTAATCAATTTATCTATTATTTTTTTATCAAGTCAAATAATATATATATATATATATATAGATATATATAACAATAAATTTGTGAGTATCATCAAAATATAGAAATTGATAAATAAATAAAAAATAGAATTACTTAAAAGTCATAAATGAAAGGAATAATATGATCTCACATTTATTCAATTGTGTAATACAAAATATATACATGAAGAGGTTGCTATATCTAAGGAGATACAATTAAGAGAGAATCAATTATACAAGATTATACAAGATTACAATCAATTTGAAATAGATTTGATACACTAACATATTACTTTCCTTTAATAAAACTTAAATATTTTTAATTTGATTTTTTTAATATTAGATCTATATATAATATTTTTGAGAATTAAGAGAGAGAAAGATTAAAAAACAGTTGGAAAATAAAAAACAAAAAAAGAGACAACACGTACCTTATTTTTTTTTAAAAAAAGAGAAATAAAAAAACAAAAGAGTGAGAAGAGGGGGCTGTTGGTTTAGTGCTCTATGATGTACTGTTTGCGAACTTTCTTTGGATACATTTGATGTATTGATACTTTCTATAGTTTTATGAAAGTGTTTGATTCATTACATGTTGTGCATACTAGATATGTTGTGAAATCCATTTATTGTTATGAACAATACTAAACTCCCTAGTCATGTATCATTGTGGGAATAATGATATACTAATACTAGTATGATGTGTGATTGATGATCATATAGATGATCATAGGTATTGGATACGATCACAGTCATAGGTATTCGTTGGAGAACGGAATACTGGATTGACCCGCATGAGATTGTCACATGGACTAGCGTCATGACTTGAATTTCATATGGCGGTTCCATGATTGGATCCT
>NW_010965498.1:89710-90004 GCF_000463585.1 Tarenaya hassleriana
ATCACTGGTGTTCGTAAGATCACGAACAAACTCTATTCGAGATAGGTAGTCATAGTGTCTTGCTAGAGACCGCCTATGACTTGTATATCCGAAATAGAGATTTCGGGTTATACTGCTATATCGAATGAGCCTATAGGGTCACACACGCAGGAAAGGACAAAACGCACGAAAAAACGACAGAAAAACCGAGACAAAAGGGGCTGGAACGGACGAACCGAAAGGGCTAGACCCGACGGTTCACCAAGTCCAGACCCGACGGTCCACAGAAGGCAGACCGTCCGTTCTGGCTTGTCT
>NW_010965498.1:90026-92013 GCF_000463585.1 Tarenaya hassleriana
TGTCCGTTCTGGCTTGCTGGAACGGACGGTCCACGTGCATTCCTAGACCGTCCATTCCGGGTTTCGAGTTTTTCGAAAATTAGACCGAATTAGGGTTAAATCACCTTATAAGAAGGAGATTAAAAACCCTAATTGAAAGCGAGACTTTTTGAGCCGTCCGGTACTGAACTTTGAGAGCTTTTGGGTGAGATCCAAAGAGTTCTAAGAGTTCCAAGTCTCATTTTCTCGAAGCGCGAAACCGAATAGCTGATTCGGGTCCTAGCAGACAAGTTCCAACCGTTGGCATCCATCCCGAGGTGTGGATACGTGTAGAGGGCGAGGTATTCTTCCTCCCTTTTGTGATCAGACGAACTCTTCGATTGATACAGGCCCCAGATCGATTGAGGTAAGCGTTCTAACGTTTCTACGATTCATAGAAGCATGGTTCTAGTGTTTCATTCAAATTTTTGTTCTATATCCGCTGCGCAAACCCTAGAATCGATCTCTTAGGAATAGGATTTGCTCTAGAGATCCCAGGAATCCCATCAGTGGTATCACAGCCTGATTGCTCTGTTTTGATTTCGTAGAACCCGATCACGCACGTTTTAGGATTTGAATTGTTTGAATCCATGTTTGCTTAGATTTCTATGCATGTTTGATGATTGAATCTAGTGTAGATTGCATGTTTCATGTTGCATAGAGTGCAAGAGTTTGAATTTTGGGTGTACAGAAGAATTCAGATCAGTTTCGGGTCTGATCAGGGCCGAGAACACCGTAGAACGTGATCTGATCACGAAGACGAACCTAGACCGTCCGTTCTGGGTAAAGCAGACCGGACGGTCCGGGGATGACGGACTGCACAGATCAGAACGGATGGTCCGCATTGGACCGTCCGTTCCGTCTGCTGTGGACCGTCCGTTCCGGCTGGTCGAGACTGACCGTTCTGCCAAACCTGGAACGTCCATTCTGCATCCAGAACGGATGGTTCGAGGTCCAGATTCCGATATTTTTCGTTTTCTAGATCTGATTGTGCAATCGTTGCTTAATCTGATCAACTATGACTCAAATAGCATGATTCATTCGTTTGGATGGTCCATAGTGAATGAATGCATGCAACTTAATCAAGATATTAGATATGTTTGATTGAGTGGGAGCTTCGGGATTGGGATTACATAATCGAATGGATGGTCTATTCGGATATCCATTCGATTATGTACAATCGTTGCACAAGAAACCGGTTAGATCTAGGAGCTCTATGAGTAAAGCACTTGTCAAAGGATCGATCGTACGTGTCATGGGCCATGCCAAAGCTGGGTGTGCCGTGCTATCTTGGTGATGCAAAATGGAGAAATGGTGGTTCTCATAGCTTGAAAGTAGATGCTTGATCTAGGTATGGTTTCGAAAATCCCTTATTTATGTAATGCTAAGCGTGTACCTCCCATTACTAGAGCGCCTGTCAAGACATCGATCATCCATAACACGGGTCATGCCAAAGCTGAGCGTGTCGGATTATCTTTGTGAGACAGGGTGGGAAATCGTGGTTCCCACAGCTTGAATATGGTTTACCTTAGGTTAAGTTGTCAAGTTTGACTTGAGACTTAATGGTACAGATGAGACAAGTATGCAATGATATTTGATATCATAGTCTCATAAAGGATCTAAGAGTCATATTGGATATGATTGACTTTAGAAGTCTACCTAAATAGCATAAGACTGGGTGTAACAATTCATTCTTATGTGAAATACGGATCTTAGTTCCATATAGAAAATTATTGTAGGGTTAGTTTTCTTTATGGGAATATAGCTTGTGTATGCATCTATGTTGTCGTTGATTGATGATGGACTAGGTGGTAGTAGATCATTGATGGAATCTGCATTTTGTTTTGTTCGTTTTGTTTTGTCTTTTTCTGTAAGACATGGCGTCAACCGGTAGCGTACCGAGTTTGACAATGCGATCTATCCTTGAGAAGGATAAGCTGACCGGGACAAACTTCTTAGACTGGTATCG
>NW_010965498.1:92196-92666 GCF_000463585.1 Tarenaya hassleriana
GAGCGTGTTTGATATGATCAACCAGCTCAAGACCATGTTTCAGGAGCTAGCGCGTACTGAAAAGTACAAGACGCTGAAAGCTTGGTGAAGACGGAGATGCCGAGAGGTAGCTCTGTCAACACCCACAGTCTCAACATGAGAGCTCATGTTGAAGAACTTCAGCGTATGGGAGTGAAGCTCGATGGTGACTTGGTTGCAGACTTGATCCTGATGTCATTGCCCGAGGACTATAACCAGTTCGTTATGCAGTACCATATGCACGGGATGACTAAGAGCTTAGCCGAATATTGCATGGGATGCTGAAATCGGCTGAGCAGGATATCGTGGTTCCCAAGACTGTGCTTGCTGTGGAGAAAAACTCCAGCAAGAAGCGGTGGGGTAAATCCAAGAAAAATGATGTGGAACCGAGGACCTTTACTCTAATTAGGCGGGTGGAGACCGCGACCTCTAACCAACCGGTAGGAATCAAC
>NW_010965498.1:93416-95894 GCF_000463585.1 Tarenaya hassleriana
TGCTTCGTCCTCTGCTCAATATTCAGCTTGGCGGCCTCACGACTCTGCTTAACAAACTTAGCCTTTCTTTTTCCATCAAGGTTAGCATGCTCAGAACATGGCAAAGGAGTCAAATCCAATGGAGTCAAAGAATTAAAACCATAAACAATTTCAAAAGGCGAAAAGTGAGTAGCGGAATGAATCGATCGATTGTAAGCAAATTCAACATGAGGTATGCATTCTTCCCACGTCTTAAAATTCTTTTTCACAATGGAATGCAAAAGTGATGATAGAACACGATTCACAACTTCAGTTTGCCCATCTGTTTGTGGATGGCAAGTTGTAGAGAACAACTACTTAGTCCCAAGTTTTGACCATAACGTTTTCCAAAAATAACTCAAAAATTTGACATCACGATCAGAAACAATGGTCCTAGGCATGCCATGCAGTCGAACTACTTCTCGAAAGAACAAAGAAGCAATATTGTATGCATCATCAGTTTTGTGACATGGAATGAAGTGCGCCATTTTTGAAAATCTATCCACAACCACAAAAATCGAATCTCTACCAGTCTTTGTCCTAGGTAAACCAAGAACAAAATCCATGGATATATCGGTCCAAGGCTCACTAAGAATGGGTAAAGGAGTATACATACCATGCGGTTGAAGAAGAGACAGTTTTTTTGCATGTAATACATCCACCACAGATCTTTTCCACATCCTGTTTCATGTGAGGCCAAAAGAAATGCTCCTGCAAAATTGACAGTGTCTTGGTGATCCCGAAATGTCCCATTAATCCGCCACCGTGAGCTTCCCTAACAAACAATTCTCTCATGGAACAGTTAGGCACACAAAGTTTATTTTCTCGAAACAAATAATCTTCATGCCGAAAGAACTTTCCACTAGCAGATAACGCACAAGATTCATACACATCTCTGAAGTCATGATCATTAGCGTAAAGCTCTTTGATATGTTCAAACCCTAGCATCTTAGCATCAAGAGTAGAAATCAGAACGTACCTCCTTGACAATGCATCGGCAACGACATTTTCCTTACCTTGCTTATACCGAATGACATATGGAAATGTCTCAATGAACTCTACCCACTTTGCATGTCGTTTGTTCAACTTGTGTTGCCCTTTCAGCTGCTTCAAAGATTCATGATCAGTGTGAACTACAAATTCCTTCGGCCACAAGTAATGTTGCCATGTTGCAAAGCGCGAACCAACGCATAAAGCTCCTTGTCATAAGTTGGGTAGTCCAACGTTGCTCCACTTAGTTTCTCGCTGAAGTACACAATTGGTCTTCCTTCCCTGCATGAGAACAGCTCCTATTCCAACCCCTGAGGCATCACACTCAATTTCAAACGTTTTAGAAAAGTTTGGTAAAGCCAATAAGGGAGAGTTGGTTAGTCTGTCCTTTAACAGCTCGAATGCGCGTTGTTGATCGTTTCCCCATTGAAATCCAACGTTCTTCTTAATTACTTCAGTAAGTGGGGCTGCGATTGTGCTAAAGTCCTTCACAAACCTCCTGTAGAAGCTAGCTAAACCATGAAAGCTTCGAACTTCTCCAACACCTTTTAGGACTCGGCCAATCTCGGATCGCTTGCACTTTTTCTTCATCAACCTGAATTCCTTGTGCACTCACCACAAAACCTAGAAACACAAGCTTATCCTTGCAAAAAGTACACTTTTCCACGTTAGCAAATAACTTCTCTTGTCTCAAGACATCCAAAACGAGTTTCAAATGATCAACATGCTCATCCAAACTTTTGCTATAGATAAGAATATCATCAAAGTACACAACCACAAACTTGCCAATGTAAGATCTCAAAACATGATTCATCAACCGCATGAACGTGCTGGGTGCATTAGTCAAACCAAAAGGCATCACTAACCATTCATATAAACCATGCTTAGTCTTAAAGGCAGTTTTCCATTCATCCCCCTCACGCATTCGGATTTGGTGTTATCCACTCCTGAGATCAATCTTAGAGAATACGCAAGAACCATGCAATTCATCAAGCATATCATCTAAACGCGGAATAGGGTGACGATACTTTACCGTTATGTTATTGATTGCTCGACAATCAACGCACATCCTCCAAGTACCATCTTTCTTCGGCACAAGTAGAACTGGAACAGCACATGGACTCATACTTTCCCTCACATAACCTTTGTCAAGCAGGAGAAAGCACATGAGCATGGCAGCAACGTCTTGAGTGACCATGAGGTAGATCACAAAAATGGAGAGTTCTTGAGAAAAACCCAGAAACAGACCTTTGAGAGCAAACCCGAGAGGAAACAAAAGAATTTCTTCATGAGAGCTTGTGAGGTTAAAAAAACTTTGTTTTCAAAACAGCCAGTCGTTGTACTTCTGTACAAGGAGGCTTTGTCTAACCTTAACGATCTTACTTCCTCTTTGCCAAGTGTTTTTAAAGCTATTTTGCAGGAGTACAAGGACGTTTTTCCCAAAGACATTCCCCGAGGATTGCCGCCGAT
>NW_010965498.1:96558-98726 GCF_000463585.1 Tarenaya hassleriana
AGAAACATACTTCTCCTCCTTAACAAAGCCCGGTTTCATGCTGGATGAACCCTTTTGATAAGTCGGACGTGAATTTGCCCTTCTTTTGAGCTGTCGCTCGCATTTGACAGCCAAATGCAACAGTTCCTCGACTTCGACATAAGGTTGCAATTCCACTCTATCTTGAATCTCTTGATTCAAACCCCCAAGGAATCTTTGTAAGGTAGCTTCCCTATCCTCCTCAATATTTGCTTGGATCATGAGTATCTCCATCTCTTTGAAATACTCCTCCACACTTCGATTTCCCTGCACCAATTTTCGTAATCTTTGGTGTATATCACGATGGAAATGATTAGGAACGAACCTTCTCTTCATGACAGCTTTCATTTCATCCCATGTAACAATAGGATATTCTCCATTCCTCCTCCTTGTAGTTACGAGTTGGTCCCACCAAACAAGAGCATAATCACTGAATTCCGCGGCTGCCATTTTGACCTTCTTCAACTCCTGTCACCGTTATTCGAGTTGAAGAAGGTCAAAATGGCAGCCGCGGAATTCAGTGATTATGCTCTTGTTTGGTGGGACCAACTCGTAACTACAAGGAGGAGGAATGGAGACTTCAGGATCGTTTCTCCCTTGAAACGATGGAATCTTCATTTTGATGCTTGCCAAGTCATCATCAACATGATTTCTGGTTCGTTGTACATGTCTATGCCTTTGGGGTTGCTCAACTACTTCCTCCCCATCCGACAATGCTCCTTCTCCATCACTAGGGGCAATTGAAGGTGTTCGAGCTCTTTGTCCTGCATTTTGTCGTGGCAGGTTACGTGCGGCCTGCACCTCATTTTCCACCTGGTCTATTCTTTGATGGATACCCTCCAACTCAGCTTGCATGATTCTCCGTAGCTAACCCATCAATGCTTGCATTTGAAGTGGGTTTGCTTCTTCATGTTGCTGATTGTCTAGATTGTGATTTTGTTCATCCGCTATGTTTCTGCAAAAGGAGGTAAGAAGAAAGAAAAGAAGAAAGAACAAAGAAAAGGAAGATGTCCTCACCACACTCAAGTGTTTCACTCGATATTTGGCTTTTACCCTCTGATGATCTCACACACTCTTGCCTTTTTCCCCTCTTTAGTATTCTCTATATGGTTCTTATCGAACTATTCCGATCTCAATCAGAAATCTTTTCCGCGACAGTCCACCAAGAGAAACCAAGGAATAAACAATGAAAGAAGACGCAACAAGATGGACAATTGGTAAAAAAAAAATTAGCGAAAGAGGAAACCAAGAAAGACGACGAAAGAAAATGTAACAAGATGGAAATTTCAGAAAAAGTAACGAGAGTAAATGTATGAAACCCTTTTTTTCGCTTATAAATTGCAAAACTAAGCTGTTCTTTTTTTTTCAACTTTTTTTTTTCGTTTTTCTTTTCTTTCTTTGATTCTTTTTTTTTCAACTATTTTTTTTTTCTTTGATTCTTTTTTTTGTTTTTTTTACTCTCTGTCTTTTTTTTTAAACTTTTCACGAATGCAAACTTTGAAAGAAGATAGATGAGTAGGAAGAAGATAGAAATGAAAAGAACGAATTGAAAAGATAAAGGATAGATAAAACCTAGATTAGAGATGAGCTCTGATACCAACTTCTGCGGAACCGAGGATCGTTACTCTAATTAGGAAGGTGGAGACCGCGATCTCTAACCAACCGGTAGGAATCAACCTTGGCACAAGTCTAAAGACTGCCGCAACCTAGACCTAACACCGTGATTAGCAACCTTGATATAATGAAGACGCCACAAACGGTTATGATTGTCCGTTTGATAAGTCGGGTGAACGCCACGGATAGAAATCCGATAAGTTCAAAAATAGTCCACAAAGAACTATAAGAGAATACTCTCACAAGTTTATTGATCAAGGATGTGTTTTACAAGTGAGATTAGCTCACCTATTTATAGGAGAAGTAAAAGAAATCCAAAAGACATAAAAGACTAGAATCAAATGTAGTCTTCCTAGAATTTTGGGAATATAGGACTTGACTTTGAATGCCTTGGAATCATCATGAAGACTTGAATCTTGCATATTCCTTAATTCTAGTCTTTTATGTCTTTTGGATTTCTTTTACTTCTCCTATAAATAGGTGAGCTAATCTCACTTGTAAAACACATCCTTGATCAATAAACTTGTGAGAGTATT
>NW_010965498.1:99084-99344 GCF_000463585.1 Tarenaya hassleriana
CCAAGTAAAGGTGACAATTACGCTTCCAGTGTCCAGACACTCCGCAGTAATGACAGTCACCCTTATCGGGCTTAGGCTTAGGCGTAGAGACAACTTTTGCCTTCTGTACTACATCTTCGTGGGTATTGGATACCGGAAGTGTCTCACACATTTGTGAAAATGTGCAGGGACTAAGAAGAATTAGGATGCTGGCTAAGGGAGAAGCGGATCTGCGCGTCAGAAATGGAGCAAGAGTTGCTGCATTGTGTGTTGGCGTTTAT
>NW_010965498.1:103049-111649 GCF_000463585.1 Tarenaya hassleriana
GCTGCGCAAACCCTAGAATCGATCTCTTAGGAATATGATTCGCTCTAGAGATTCCAGGAATCCCATCAGGGGCACAGGTAAAATTTTAATGGGGGCCTCTTATATTATTTATCAAAAATTTTAAAAAATTATAAAAAAAATTAAAAATTGAGAAAATTTGCATAAATGTACCAAAAAAATATCTTTGCATTCTATACTTTTACTATTGTAATCTTTGTATTCTATACTTTTTTAAGTTAAAATGACCATCATATCCTTCTATATTATTATAACCTGCAGATTTTCTGCATTTATAAAAAAATATTTGCATGAATTTCGTTTTCCTCTACATACATGAAAAAACACTTATATGGATTTTGTTTTCTTATATAAATATAGAAAAAACACTTGCAAGTTAGCATGTGCGATAGGTGCCGTAGGTGCCAAAGATGACCTGTCGTAGGCAACAGGTCATCTGGCAGACCGTAGGTCAGCTGCCGTAGGCTGTAGGTCATTTACCGCAGAGCGTGGGTCATTTTTCACAGACGGCAGGTCATCTTCTACAATTTTCTTTTATAGACATTTCATCAAACACCTTATATCAGAATATCACAGAAAAAGAAATCAACCAGAGGAGTATTTGAATACATTAGATAAACTGTAAGAAATAGAGAAGATAGAGAAAATGTTGGAGACCGCAGATCATTTGCGGCAGGTCCACAGGTCCGCAGGGCGATAGCCACAGGTCCGCATGGTGATCGCAGACCAAATGACCTACCGCAGACCGCAGATCATTTGCGGCATATCACAGTCATCTGCCAGAGACCATAGGTTATTTAACGCAGAGTGCATGTCATTTTTCACAGATCGCAGGTCATCTGCCGCAGTTTTTTGGTACATACATTTCATCAAATACCTTATGTGCATGCAAAAAATGATTAGAATATTTCAAAAAAAAATCAACGAGAAGAGTATTTGAATAGATTAGATAAATTATATAAAAAATAGAGAAGATAGAAAAAATAAGATCAAATAACAAAGCGTTCCGATTTCTAAAAGATAGATTGTCACAAAAAAATGATCATATGAATACTATAGAAAAAGAAATGATGCAGAAGAATATGTGATTGATGAGATAAATTGAAAGAAATAGAGAATATAGAAAAAAATATTAGAGAAAACAGAAGGTCGTAATCGTAGTTATATGGTCGTAATGAGTCGTAGTCATAGTTATATGATCATAGTGAATCGTAGTGAGTCGTAGTTATATGGTCGTAGTGAGTCATAGTGAGCCGTAGTGAGTCGTAGTCGTAGTTATATGGTCGTAGTGAGTCATAGTCGTAGTTATATGGTCGTAGTGAGTCGTAATGAGTCGTAGTAAGTCGTAGTAAGTCATAGTTATATGGTCGTAGTAGTGAGTCATAGTGAGTCGTAGTGAGTCGTAGTGAGTCGTAGTCGTGGTTATATAGTCGTAATGAAATCACAGTCACAGGTTCGCAGGGCGATAGCCGCATATGATCATAATCATCTATCACACATCATGCTGGTCTTAATTCATCATTGTTCCCACAATGATAACTGACCAGGGAGTTTAGAATCATCTGCTAGTGAGTCATAGTGAGTCGTAGTCATGCTTATATAGTCGTAGTGAAATCACAGTCACATGTCGCAGGAGGTCGCAAAAGGTCGTAGGAGGTCGCAGGGCGATAGCCGCAGGTCGCAGGACGATATCCGTAGGTCGCAGGGCGATAGTCGCAGGTCTGCAGGGCGATAGCCGCATGTCCGTAGACCAAATGACCTGCCGCAGACCGCAGATCATTTGCGCCATATCATAGGTCATCTGTCAGAGACCATAGATCATTTAACGTAGATCGCATGTCATTTTTCACATATCTCAGGCCATCTACCGCAGTTTTCTAGTACATATATTTCATCAAACACCTAATGTGCATGCAAAAAAATGATCTGAATATCACAGAAAAAAATCAATGAGAAGAGTATTTAAATAGATTAGATAAACTATATAAGAAATAGAGAAGATAAAGAAAATATTGGAGAAAAAAGAAGATCAAATAGCAAAACTTACCGATTTTTAAAAGATAGATTATCACACAATCGTAGAGAAATACTGTAAATGGTAGTTTGGGTATTTAGAAAAAAAAAGTATATTATGCAAAAGTTATTTTTTTGTGAGATATTTTGCAAATTTCGTTTTTGTTTTGGTACAGTTTGCCAACTGCCCCTTAAAAATTTTAGGGAGGCATGGGATCCCATTGGTCTACACATAGATCATGTGTGCTACACAGGGTCTTCTATAAAGATGTGTAATTGAAAGATGTGTAATTGGAGCTTTCTGCACTATTTGAAATTTTATGTATTAATTAATATATTTAAAAAAATTTAAATATTAATTAGGTTTAAAAATTATAAAATAAACAATAAATATATAATTGAAAAATCTATGAGATGCCTCCTACATATCGGACTTCACTTTTACTCTCTTTCACCGTAGCTCACCACCATGATCATGGGTTTATGGAACTAGCTCGCTAGACTTTTACTCAACTCGTCGTTTTGACACCTAATGTATCTAATGTGCCTTTTTTATTAATAGAACTAACTTTTCAAAAAAAGAGGGGGGAATAGTTTTGTGCAAAAAAAGGAGAATATTATTTCCCTTTTTTTAATCAATTTTCTGTTATTTCAGGAACTCCGTTAAACTTTGATTAGAGGGAGAAACTACAGAGAGAGAGAGAGCTCGGACTGTCGCCGGGCATGGTGGCTCTGGCTCCGGTGACTACATGGATACCCCGAGATGACCTTCTCTTGAAACACGCCGTCGAGGTGAGCTTCTACTTCGTCGAATTTCGTTTACCTTCTCTGTTTCTTTCTCCAATTTCTTGATATGGAGTTTGAGCCTTTGTCTCGATTTCGGCGAACGATTCCGAGTGGAAATTTCTTTAAATTTTCGGTCCTTGAGCGTGTTTCCAAGCGATTGGATGATTGCGTGTTTAATCGTGTTCGAAGAGTGCGAGTATGCGGAGCTTGTGCTGTTGTTTGCCATTACCGGTACTGTTAATCGATGATTAATGCTTTAAATGGTTTGGTCGCTTTGACTCCATAGACTGTTTTATATGTTGTTGACTGTTGGATTACGCATATGCATTGTCGATGTTTGGTGCTTGTGCTATTTGGTTCCGTGGGGTGCCATATCCTGAAATAAACTGAGTGTTGGGATCGTTTTTCTTTTCTTTCTTTGATTCTTTTTTTTTCAACTATTTTTTTTTTCTTTGATTCTTTTTTTTGTTTTTTTTACTCTCTGTCTTTTTTTTTAAACTTTTCACGAATGCAAACTTTGAAAGAAGATAGATGAGTAGGAAGAAGATAGAAATGAAAAGAACGAATTGAAAAGATAAAGGATAGATAAAACCTAGATTAGAGATGAGCTCTGATACCAACTTCTGCGGAACCGAGGATCGTTACTCTAATTAGGAAGGTGGAGACCGCGATCTCTAACCAACCGGTAGGAATCAACCTTGGCACAAGTCTAAAGACTGCCGCAACCTAGACCTAACACCGTGATTAGCAACCTTGGTATAATGAAGACGCCACAAACGGTTATGATTGTCCGTTTGATAAGTCGGGTGAACGCCACGGATAGAAATCCGATAAGTTCAAAAATAGTCCACAAAGAACTATAAGAGAATACTCTCACAAGTTTATTGATCAAGGATGTGTTTTACAAGTGAGATTAGCTCACCTATTTATAGGAGAAGTAAAAGAAATCCAAAAGACATAAAAGACTAGAATCAAATGTAGTCTTCCTAGAATTTTGGGAATATAGGATGGTTTTAACTTTTGTTTTGTGCCAATTTGGTGTTTTTATTTCAGCTTTCTAAATAATGCTTCCCTTGGTCAGTGCTCATATAAATCTTAGCAAATTATCTCTTACTCAGATTGTGCTTCTCTCTTTGGCACTGGATATTATCATCGTTTTGTTTTCCATATTTGCATTGTTGCTAACAATAAACATTTGAGAATCCTTACATTTCTAATGGCTTCCGGAAACCAACGGCATCCTTCCATTTCATTTCTGGTTTTCCATTCAAATCTACTCGATGAAGAGACTGAATGTAAACATGTGGAATAACTTTCCAAGCCTTTATTTTATTTTATGTGTGACGTCAAAAATTTATCAACATGCTAACATGTGAATATGTTGTCTGGTATTTGGTGACCCAAATCCAGTTGCCTTCGTTACGTGTGAAGCTTTTATGCATCAAGTCTGTCCAGTCTAAAGTTTCAGCTATGTATGTTTGATACCCTTTCTCCACTGATATATTGATTCCTCTTTCTCTCTCTCACACAGTATCAAAAGCAGAAATGTTTCGTACTTTTTTCTAGAAAGCGGAAAAGAATTTTTTTTCGTTTGAGTGCCTTTTAAGTATTTCATAGAAAGGTGTTACAAAAGCATTTACAAAAACAAGGATTCCCATGGCAAGTGGTAAACAAAATACAGCTGATTTGCTGCCCAAAATCTCCAAATCTGTCTTAGGCTTGTTGTAATAGAATACCAATCCTCCAGTAGGCTGCTGTTGCTAGGGCTGCTACGTATCTGTAGGGACAGCAAAAGAGTGCCTTTTAAGTTTGATATTACTTTGTTGTAACTACTTCTGTATCTATCTTAGATTAGCTTGTTTGGCATCCAGCAGTTACATATTCACCAGTCTCCATAATTGATTTTCAGGCAGGTGCATCTTTGGAAGCACTCGCTAAAGGTGCAGTGCAGTTTTCCCGAAGATTCACTATCAGGGAACTGCAAGAACGATGGCATGCACTCCTTTATGACCCAGTTGTTTCTGCAGATGCTGCGTCTCGCATGGTGGATCTTGAACGCTCCAACCCTAATATTCTTTCAAAATTTGGTAGAGCTCGAAATTCAAAAGAAAATAAAAGTTCACTTGGAAAAAGGAATGCTGAAAAAGTTTACAGTGCCTACCATTCCTTGCGAAAGAAATTTCGTTTGGAGCCATTTAGTTCGATGGATCTAGCCTTCCTTCTTCCGCCAAATGACAACCATTTCATTGGAAATGGAAATGCAACACATTTAGGACTTGAAGAGTCTCACATGGATATTATCCACAAGGCTTTTCCTGAAATTTTGGCAGATGAGGGCTGTGTGGGGAGATCTAATAATCCAATTGAGGATAGTCATCCTGTTCAGGCAGACAATTCACAAGGTGAAATCCCTCATGTAGTTGCAGGGGATCTCGCGTTCATTCATAATGCAGGTTCTTCTGGATATAATGCTGTTCACGAGGACTCCAAGATGAAACTAGAGATAGCTGATCAGGAACCGAAGACTGCAATGCCTAGCGCTGATTGCTTCCTGGCAGAGCTTTCAAATTCTCTTGTCAATGATGTGGATCCTTTCATGGACGTACGAGGTAAAGACATTGACAAATCGTATTATGATGGCTTTGGCTCACTTTTGGTAAACGCCACAAATAATACGAAACAAGGGGCTTTGCCTAGCTCTAACGAGCAAAAAACATCTGCTGCACAAAATAAATCAGGAGATGCCAGTCCAGGTGATCATGAGACGTCTGAACTGTCATTGCCAGGAATGCGACTTTTATGGAGCGAGAGTTCGTCTCCAAAAGAGTCAATGGGAGTAGGATCGAACTTGAGAAAGTTCGAGAGCATCAAGTAGACGCTGAGCCGAGTGAATAAGTTGAAGACGTTCAACCTGTTTCACTGCCGGTTGTGATTCAACCTTCGACTAGTGAACCTTGGAGAGCCGAGTGAACAAGTTGAAGATGTTCAACCTGTTTCACTGC
Organism: Tarenaya hassleriana; assembly: GCF_000463585.1. Taxonomy (NCBI): domain Eukaryota; kingdom Viridiplantae; phylum Streptophyta; class Magnoliopsida; order Brassicales; family Cleomaceae; genus Tarenaya; species Tarenaya hassleriana. The sequence continues at coordinate 108,869 of NW_010965498.1, forward strand.
CGGTTGTGACTCAACCTTTGACGAGTGAACCTCGGAGAGCAGGCAGGATTCGCCAAGAGCCAATGAGATATGGATTTCTCGTGACTGGGAATGAGGAACTCATGTTATTAGAACATGACGAGCCTACCACATACCCAGAGGCCATGGCGAGTCCCAATTCTGAGAAATGGCGCGAGGCTATGAAGTCTGAGATGCAATCCATGTCAGACAACCAAGTATGGACTCTGGTTGATGCATCTGAAGGGATAAAACCTATCGGATGCAAGTGGATCTTCAAGAAGAAGACCGACATGGATGGCAACATGCACACGTATAAGGCACGACTTGTGGCGAAAGGATTCCGTCAAATTCATGGTATTGACTATGATGAGACCTTTTTGCCTGTAGTTATGCTAAAGCCATCAGGATCCTGCTTGCCATAGCCGCATATTACGACTATGAGATATGGCAAATGGATGTCAAGACCGCGTTCTTTAACGGGAACTTGACCGAGGATGTGTACATGACACAACCCCGTTTTATCGATCCAAGGAACCCGAGGTTGGTGTGCAAGCTTAAGAGGTCTATTTATGGACTGAAGCAGGCTTCGAGGAGCTGGAACCTTCGTTTTGATGAGACAATCAAAAGTTTTAATTTCTCACAAAACGAAGACGAGCCATGTGTTTACAAGAAGGCTAGTGGGAGCACAGTTGTATTTCTAGTGCTGTACGTGGATGACATTCTCCTAATAGCGAATGACGTTCCTACCTTGCAAGACGTTAAGTCTTGGCTAGGAACGCAGTTTTCTATGAAGGACCTAGGAGAAGCGGCCTATATTTTAGGCATAAAGATCTATAGATCGAGGCGGCTTCTAGGATTGAGTTAGAGTACTTACATCGATAAGGTCTTGAAACGGTTCAAGATACAAGATTCCAAGAAAGAAATCTTACCGATGAGCAGTGGCACAGTTCTCTGCAAGAGTAAGTGTCCTACGACACCTGATGAGCGAGAACGCATGGATCGGATCCCATATGCTTCGGCAATTGGATCGATCATGTATGTCATGCTTTGTACTCGATCGGATGTATCCTATGCGTTGAGCATTACGAGTAGATACCAGTCAGATCCAAGTGAGTCACAATGGATCGTCGTCAAGAACATCCCGAAGTACTTGAGAAGGACTAAGGATGTGTTCTTGGTATATGGTGGGTCGGAAGACGAGCTCGCTGTAAGGGGTTACACCGATGCTAGTTTCCAGTCGGACCCGGATGACTACAGATCGCAGTTTGCTATGTTTTCTGTTTGAACGGAGGCGATGTTAGCTGAAAGAGTTCCAAGCAGGCGACCTTTGCAGATTCTACTACAGAAGCTGAGTATATTGCAGCGTCGGACGCAGCAAAGGAAGCTGTTTGGATCAGGAAGTTTGTTGGTGACTTGGGTGTCATTCCTAGTGCTGATAGCCCCATTGCTCTGTATTATGACAACAATGGAGCGATTGCACAAGCGAAAGAACCCAGATCCCAATCCAAACACATACTCAGACGATTTCACCTTATCAGGGAGATCATAGACAGAGGAGACGTGCACATTTGCAGAGTGTCGACAGATGACAACATTGCCGATCCGTTGACGAAGCCTCTCTCCCTTCGTCGAAGCATGAGGGTCATGTTAGGGATATGGGCATTAGATGTTTAGCAGTTCATGATTAGAGCAAGTGGGAGATTGTTGGTTTAGTGCTCTATGATGCACTGTTTATGAGTTTTCTTTAGATACATTCGATGTATTGATACTTTCTATGGTTTTATGAGAGTATTTGATTCATTACATGTTCTTGCATACTAGTTCATCTCTCCGTTTCGGGATTCACGTCGAGCATCAATCTGATCAGAGATTGATCCCGGAATCCATCCATTCATTACCAACTCATTCCCCGAACTAGATCGAATTCGAGTGCCACTTTGGCCGGTGATCGAACCTAGTCCATACTCTCTCCAGAAACAGCCCTTCCGTAAACCCGTGGCGTATATCATTTAGTGCTCTATGATGTACTGTTATGCGAGCTTTATTTATGGACTAGCGTCATGACTTGAATCTCATATGGCGGTTAAATCACCTTATAAGAATTAGACCGAATTAGGGTTAAATCACCTTATAAGAAGGAGATTAAAAACCCTAATTGAAAACGAGACTTTTTGAGCCGTCTGGTACAGAACTTTGAGAACTTTTAGGTGAGATCCAAAGAGTTCTAAGAGTTCCAAGTCTCATTTTCTCGAAGCGCGAAACCGAATAGCTGATTCGGGTCCTAGCAGACAAGTTCCAACCGTTGGAATCCATCCCGAGGTGTGGATACGTGTAGAGGGCGAAGTATTCTTCCTCCCTTTCGTGATCAGACGAACTCTTCGATTGATACAGGTCCCGGATCGATTGAGGTAAGCGTTCTAACGTTTCTACGATTCATAGAAGCATGGTTCTAAGGTTTCATTCAAATTTTTGTTCTATATCCGCTGCGCAAACCCTAGAATCGATCTCTTAGGAATATGATTCGCTCTAGAGATTCCAGGAATCCCATCAGGGGCACAGGTAAAATTTTAATGGGGGCCTCTTATATTATTTATCAAAAATTTTAAAAAATTATAAAAAAAATTAAAAATTGAGAAAATCGTATCCAATACATATGATCATCTATATAATCATCAATCACACATCATACTAGTCTTAGTATATCATTATTCCCACAATGATACATGACTAGGGAGTTTAGTATTGTTCATAACAATACATGGATTTCACAACATATCTAGT
>NW_010965498.1:119048-141406 GCF_000463585.1 Tarenaya hassleriana
TCTGTTCTCTTTCCAAATCTCAGATCATACGAAGAAAAACCCAGAGGAGAGACAATGACAAGAACCATAGCTATCTCTCACTCTCTTCTGTTGTACGCTCTCATCAATCTTCACGTTCACATTACCCGTAGCTCCGGAAACACACCCGGATGATGTGGAAGCCCTCAAAGATCTGAAGAAGAATGTGTTCCCTTTCTCCATACCCACCGGTTCATGCCTCAGCTCATGGGACTTCTGCGTTGATCCGTGTGAGCGTATCTTCAGCACACAGGCGTCTTCTCAGGGAAAGCCAGAGAAGGGTCAGCCAAGTCAAGGTACCGAATACAGGCCATTCCTGAGTACTGAGTCGCATAATACCATTTCCAGAGTCATGGCTATCAGTTCTGGTGGTTCTTCTTGTGCAGGCTCTGCACAGAAATGTTCGAATACTCAATCCACAGCGTCGGTAGATGGAAACATTGCAGTTGAAACTGCAAAGCTTATTCCGGGAAAATCCTCTATGAGATCTGATGGCCATGGAAAGCTTTCCAAGAAAGATGTTGGAAACAGTAAACTGGAACAAGGAGTCCTAGTCGTTGACAATCCACCACATGCAACACATGATGATGATGGCTCGATAGAGATGGTAATCGCTGAACCGGAGGTCAATTCATCAGTGGATGAACATCTCGACGATAGTGATGAAGAGTTGCCTTATTATTCTGATATTGAGGCTATGGTAACACGTAATTTCTGTTCTTATTATGCATGATTCATATTTCCATGTATAAAAAGTTGTTTGCATTCAATTTTTTTTCTCTCAGTTTTTGAATTCTTTTTATTTATTATGCCTTAACCCAAAAATATCGCTGTCAATTCAGATACTTGATATGGATTTGGATCCTGATGATCACGATGTTTTTAAGCGTGAAGGTAATTCAGCATCTCTTCACATTCAACATAAATTATTTTGTCCTTAAGTGTTTTATTTTCTCCCAGATACTCTAACATGTGGCACAGCTATGAATATTCACAAGTTTGCGTGATTGGGACCTGTGAAATCCAATTCATGTTACCGTTCTATGGCATTTTGTGGTGGAAACATACGGGTTCTTGTTGAGTGTGGCACGCAAGCATTACTTGAAGTTGGAAAACTGAGTTGTATAGTTCATAATGTATTGGACTGCGTTGTGGTTGTTTGTCACTTACAGTTGCCAAGTATCAGAATGAGGACACCAAAAGAGCAATTGCCAGACTTGAGCAGGCTGCTTACTCATACATGCAAAGAGCCATTGCTTCGCATGCCGCTTTTGCTGTTTTGTATGGCAGACGTTCAAAACATTACATCAAGAAACCCGAGGTATTATGATTATAATATATCAATTTGGAGCATCTTCTCATTGTTCTTATCGTTGATTAGTGAAACCTCCAAGGAATGATAATCTGTTTAGAGCATTAAGCATTGTTCCTCTATGGTCTGGTCCTGCGTAGGTTCTGCTTGGCAGGTCAACAGAAGACCTCGTCGTGGACATTGATTTGGGAAGAGAAAAGCGTGGTAGCAAAATATCTCGACGGCAGGTCATGCTAGAAGCTGTTTTTGATTATTTGCTTCTGTAATTTTTGTGGGAACTGTCCCTGAATTCTTAGAACCTCGTGATTTTGCACAGGCCCTCATACGTTTGGAAGATGACGGTTATTTTCGTGTGAAAAATCTTGGGAAGTATCCTATCTGGGTAAATGAAGAGGAAGTCGATCATGGGCAGATTCTAATCCTCAGATCTGAGTGTCTGATTGAGGTTTGCTCCTGTGGATACATACCTTTGATCACAAACTGATGTATGACAAAGTTGGCACTTATCCTGGATGTGATTAAATTGTTTGGCAGATAAGGGGAATTCCTTTCATCTTCGAGACACACGAAGCACGCATCAACGAACACCTGAATAGCATCGGGAAGGGTAATTGTCATTGAGATGGGTAAATGCTTCTCATACTGTTTTGTATTGTGCTTTCTAAGTAGCGTTAGTATCTCAAAAGTATTGTTTTTTAGCTGCTTTGCCTAATCACCTAACCTAAGGACCGAACTAGGATGCCTTCTTACATATCGAGTCGATAGCATGCATAGCCGAGCGAGTTAAAAGTGTACTCTCCCTTTGGAACTGATTAATAACTTCAATGCAAGAAAGTTTTGGTTGGATTTTGGATTTTGATTACTTCTTTTTCTGGCCATATACATACACTCAGTCGTCGACCAGAAATTAGCGGTTTTTGCATTCTTAGTCTGTTTCGGGTGGTTCCACTGAAGCTACGTATTAGGAATAGTTTCTCACTTTGAATCTGCATCCAACTTCTTTATCTTTAATTTATTTTAAGCCCTGAGGGCTTCGCATTTAATTTGACTGTTGACTACAAATTAGGATACTTTAGCCACATGTGCATGTGTCTGTTCTCTTTCCAAATCTCAGATCATACGAAGAAAAACCCAGAGGAGAGACAATGACAAGAACCATAGCTATCTCTCACTCTCTTCTGTTGTACGCTCTCATCATCTTCACGTTCACATTACCGTAGCTCCGGAAACACACCCGGATGATGTGGAAGCCCTCAAAGATCTGAAGAAGAATGTGTTCCCTTTCTCCATACCCACCGGTTCATGCCTCAGCTCATGGGACTTCTGCGTTGATCCGTGTGAGCGTATCTTCAGCAATCGGTTCACATGTGGTCTTAGGTGCGATCAGGTCGTGTCGGGTTTCACCCGTGTCACCGAGATCACACTTGACCCTGTTGGCTACTCAGGTGTGTTGTCTTCTTGTTCTTGGAACTTCCCTTATCTTCAAACCCTTGATCTGTCTGATAACTCTTTCTTGGGTTTGGTTCCTGAATCGATCTCAAACCTTACTCATCTCCGGCGACTTAGTCTATCCAAGAACTCGTTTTCCGGACAATTACCCGACTCTCTCGGCTCCCTTCTACACCTCGAAGAGCTCCTTCTTGATGATACTCGTCTATATGGGCAGTTACCGCTGAGTTTCCGTAACCTCGTGAGCCTGAAACGTCTCGAGATTCAGCGAAACCGCATCTCCGGAAATTTTTCCCATCTGGGTTCGCTTAGAAACCTCTTTTTCCTTGATTTGAGCGACAATCAACTCTCGAGTGAGCTCCCTACCCATCTCCCGACCTCTCTCGTGGAACTTGTTGTCCGAAACAACCACCTCGTGGGCGAAATACCTAAAATCTTCCACAACTTAGTGTTCCTACAAGTCCTTGATCTTAGCCACAACAGATTATCCGGCTCGGTCCCGTCGACTATCTTCCGCCACTCATCGCTGTAGCAACTCACTCTCTCACGTGGGCAAATTTCAGCACTACACCTTTGCTGTCGCACCCCTATCATCGATACACTCCAAAATCATAAACAATTGTTAAAAGACAATATAACCCTTAAAAAGTTAGGAAAAGTCTATCTTACCCTTATGTGATGCTTAAACCTATGCAACGTAAGAAAAAAACTCTCTTATAATAATAATAATAATAATAAATAAAAAAGTTATCATTTTTTATAATAATTTTAAAAATTAAAAATCATACAAAAAAAGATGGGATAAAAATCGAACGAATATAGAAAATCGTAAATACAACAAAAACAAAGTTATAAAGAAATAGTTACAATTGTAACAAAAAAAGAGTAGCAATTGTAACTGAATTCGTCTGAATTTGAATTTGTGTAAAAAAATAAATATTGAAATTAATTAATAAAAACTACATAGACAAATTAAAGCACGAATCTATATATATTAATAAAGAAGTTTAAAGACATATGGTGAAGCCACCTCATCATATATGTGGCATCTACTTTGGCTCTTTTCTTAATTTTAATTGGTCATTTAGAATCTTCATTTTAGTCCAATACAATTATGATTGGAATAATGATAGTTATTGTATTTTTGCCAAAAATATTTATATTGGGAATATAAATCAACCAATCTGACAAATTTTGATGTGGTATATATCAATACGATAGAATTAAATGACGATAAAGTTTTAATTAATTACAACCTTACCATATGAATAACGTAACACATTAAAAAAACAAAAAAAAAACGGTGGCCAACTATTCATTAGCCCACTAAAGCCAAAAATAGGTGGTCTATTAATTAGCAAGTATATTTGCGCATTTTCTAATAAAATCCAATTTGATGTATTCTTGCGTCTCTACAATATACCATCATTTCTTTTTGCACCTCTTATTCGTTTATCTTTGGATCAATCTGTATTTTTTGGTTGATTTTCTTTTTGTTATGCTGTTGCACAAGGACGTGTTCAACAGTATTAGAGGCTTTCTGTTTTATGTGTCTTTGATTTTATGCATAACTCTCTATCTTAATTTCTGATTCAGGCACTGGGGTTTTGGATTTCGGGCTAGAAGAGATATAGCAGCTCGTCCAATGCAAGGTTGGCATTCACAACTTCTTCTTGAAAATGGGAAAGTACGAGACCGATTTTATTTCATAACCCGTTTATGTCTTTTATATCTTTGATGGTATTGTTACAACATATGATTTTGTGATTTTCGGGAGATTTCATCTTATAGGAAATATTTTCCGAGGAAAATGATTTGCAGGGATGTTTGTAGAAGATTTCCGGTTGAGCAAGGACTAAGTAAGTCTCCTCAATGTTGTTTCCTCTTCTATTTTTTCCGAATTTTGCTCAAACACGAGTTTCTGTTAAAATCTTCTCATATGGATTATATGCTGAAAGTTTCTCATTTGGGTTGTTCATAAAATCTCTCTTCTTGCTTTTCAATAAATTTTTCTCATGTGGGTTTCAATAGTTTTACATCGTACAATGAAATTCGATATGACATCGATATGAGTATTTAATTTTGTAGATTTTTTATATTATTTTTGTGGGTTTTTTGGGGCATCCATGGATTGTAAGTGCATGGAAACCAAATTCAAGCTTCATCTAATCTTTGACCAGAGAGATTAAAAAAAAAAAAAGAGGAGGTGATGGAATGCTGGAGATGAAGAAGACGAATACTGTGGAAGAATTGCAGTTTTTTTTATTCTTGTAGATTATGTTTTTATTTTATTTATTTAAAATCAAATTTTATTTTATTTTTTATAGATTAATCAGTTGGTAAATTTTTTTCATATGTTAATCAGATTTGTCTTATGTGGATAAAATAATAATGTCCCATTGGATCCGAATATGGAAATTTAACACCATTTTATTATGGGTACTAAATTGAATGTAATTAAAAAATTGGGGACTTTTTCTGTTAAATTTTTAAACGAAAATTTTACAGTCTGAAAAAATAAAGTTGTGAGAAGAATTTTGATAAAATTGATCATATTTTATAAAATTTATTATTATTTTTAATAAAAAAAAATTAAATTGAACAAAATTACTACAATATTTTTGTAGTGTCTAGAAAGTCGTATTAAGAATCATATTTATTAATTCCATTTTGGTGTATTATTGTTTCATCAATGTAGTAACTCACTTTGATGGCTTTCTCATCTTAGTGATCATATTTTTGCAACGCATGAACTTGGTTTCCCCATAATCTCTCCTCTCAAATCTCTCCTCTCAAATTTTAAAACTTTACATTACTCAGTAAAGCGGACGGTCATCATTTTCTCTGAAGGTCAGTTCGTCTCTTTACATATGTATATATACCGCAACTGCAACCGCAACGAACCATTCACTTCTAATCGCACCCATCCACAATCGCTACCGCAACTTATCAACAACTTATCATCTAGTTATTTAAAAACCTAACAATTGTGTGTCAAATGAGAAACACTTAGAAAAGTATTTATGGTAAAATTTATATAAAATCGATCTTGTGTTTAAAAAATAAATATAGAAAGTCGTATATACTACAAACAAAAGTGGCAAAAAAAGAATAACAATTTTGATCAAATAAAAGTGGGTACAACCAAAAATAAAAAAACGACGTTTTGTCTCGGCAATCGGCCACAACTAAATATTTACGACTTGATCACAACTCATTTGCCACCAACGAATTCTTATAAAATTGTTAAAAGATCGCGAATTTTGACTCGATTTTGTTAAATAATGATAGAAATCTATCAATTAATTGATAATAATCGGTTTACATTAACATTTTCAACAAATTTAATATTTTGGTATATTTTATATAATATGGTTGAATGTGTTTATATAAGTTTAATATACATTTAGTCTTACATATCAAGAAATATACCAAATTTTTAATAAAATTGTAATTTATGACTTAAAACTCTTTTTATTGATATAATTAGTATATATCTATCACCATTCAAAAAATTATCGAAAAAATACATGTTTTACATATTTTTCTGATTTACGAATTCATAAACAAGTCGTATTTAAGTCGTAATAAATTAGTTTTGACAGATAGGCGTCTTCTAGGATTGTGCCAGAGTACTTACATCGATAAGGTCTTGAAACGGTTCAAGATGCAAGATTCCAAGAAAGGAACATTACCGATGAGCAGTGGTACAGTTCTCTGCAAGAGTCAGTGTCCTACAACACCTGATGAGCGAGAACGCATGGACCGGATTCTATATGCTTATGGATTGTATATAGATGTGATGTGATTGATCTTTTTATTGCTTGATGATTGCTTGTGTGAATTATGTCGATCTTTGGTGCTTTATTATGGTAGCCTTAGCTACACGTGTCATCGAAAGTCAGGGTTACGGGTTAGACCCGAACTGCTCCTAAGCGATTGCTTAGGACTGTTTTCCACAATGTTTTTCAGGTTCGGAGACTACTTACCACATTCGACGAAGTCGGCCAGCAGTTTGAGCTCACCATGTATGTTTCGGTCGAGTTCCGAATTCACCTTAGCTTATGGTGTGTTTGTCCCTTAGCGTGTCGGTGGAAGTTCTCGTATGGTCATATGAGTCAGCTACTTTTTCGTTTTACGCACATGGATCCTTTATCTTGGATGACTGATCACACGGGGTTTTCCACCGGTTTTCTAACGTCATTAATCCCATCTCATTTCATATTTTAGGCATATTAGGACGTTAGATGGTCATGGGTAGGAATTTTCCTTTCTTTTTCCTTGAACGACGATCAGACGAGAATCTTCGCGAACCAGGCACGAAAAAGGATTGAAACCGAGAAGTCCAGGAGCTCAGAGGAAATGAGCGGGCCGCCCGTTATTCCGGGCAGTCACTCGATATGTCGGAGAGATAGTGAGCGGTCGCTCACTGAACCAGGCGGTCGCCCGATGAACCTAAGGAGAATGAGCGGTCGCTCGTTAAAGCGAGCGGTCGCTCACCAGGGAGAAAATGAGCGACCCTGAAGAGAAAAGTGAGCGACCGCCCGAAATCAAAACCGGCCCAAAAAGGAAAAGTCCGAATTTTGAGGAGAAAACTTAGTTTTGCACTTTCATAAAAAGGGAGATTTGAGGAGAGAGAGGGCGGACACGACACTTTGGGAGAAAAACCACCTTGGAGAAGAGGCTAAGGAGATTTGAAGACCTAGGGAGACATCTTGAAGGAGAAGATCACCATTGAAGACCATCTTGAGCATTTCTTCTCCTTTTCTATGTTTTCCTCTTTTGTTTTCTGTTTTGACCCTCTGGTTATGGAGTAGTGACCTTGTTGTGGGTGAGGGATCCCCATTTTTGTATGGACACCTATGCTTAATCTATGATGTCTTTGAGTTTTCTTCCATGGTTTTGATGTTTTGTGCTTAATGCTATTGATTTGGATGAAACCCTAATTAATATGATTGTAGAACACATTGATCATAGGGATATGGGAATGATGTTTGGAACCAAATGTCAAATGAGTAAGTTATTCACATTGGGATATGGTTTAGCTTGCTTAGGGTTGATGATAGGGTACATTAATGTATCTAGAGATCATTTAGACCATTGGAAGATGGATAAATCGATTCTCTAGGTAGTAAATTTAAGCTCGAGAGAGACAAACTCTAGAAGATGTGCTTGAAACCCCCATTCATGAAGGATCCCGAGCCTACAACACCTTAAATCATTGTTTACAAACCCGTTGATTTTATTTGCTTAACTTCATTCCGACACACACCATCATCCATATTTTTAATCAATCACCAATCTAGCTTAGAGATAGACTAATACATCCTAGTCCTCGTGTTCGACCCCTGTACTACAACTACCGTATACTTGCGGATAGTGGTACGAATCGAGTATTAAATATAAGACTCGGTGCGTGCGCATCAAGTTTTTGGCGCCGTTGCCGGGGACTAGGCGTTTTTCGTGTTAGTCTAGATTTTTGCTAGATCACCATTGCTTGGATTCTTGCTTGGATTACTTTGTGACATAACCTTTTCACATCACTTTTGGTCCGTTTCGTTTCTTTGGTGCGCAACTCTTCCGGTGCATGACAAGAAGCACAACCGGTAGAGATCAACTAGTCTTCGACCCCGAAATAGAAAGAACTCTACACTTCGCACGGAAACAACAAAGACAGTGGGGAATGGCTGAAGATTTGCTGAGAGGAAACAACGCCCGAAGAGATCAACCCGAAATGGCCGAAGAGTTGTTGAGAGGGGCCAATGCCCAAAGAGGTCCAACCCAAGCAGCCCCTAGAATGCTTCGAACGTATACACAACCGAAACATACTCAGTTACTATCATGCATCAACAAGGAGTCGTTGGAAGATTTTGAACTCCTACCGCAATGCATTCAAATGCTCAAAAACATGAGTTTCTGTGGGAGACTTAACGAGGATCCGAACGCTCACCTTACGAATTTCAAGATGAATTGTAAGGCAATCAAGAAGGGACCCGGGATAACCATAGAAGATGTGCTCCTTGAAATTTTCCCCTACTCACTTACAGAGAGAACTAGAGATTGGCTCTACAATCTTGAGCCAAATTCTATCTCGACATAGGACGAGATGGAGGAACAATACTACTCCTCTACTAAGACTCAACACGCGAGGAACCGAATTAATGCTTTTGTGCAAGAGGATGGGGAGAACCTTCACGACGCATGGGAACGCTTCAAAAAATATCAAAGAATGTGCCCTCATGATGTACGCACGGAGGAGGATGGGAGCAAGTATGATCGCAATCACCGGCTCGCGTATAGCGGCACTCGAACTCACGAACAAACGGTTGGAGAAGGACCGAAGTGGATAGGGCTGCGGGACTTTGATCCAATCACCGGCACTCGTAGAGGCTCTCGAATTCGAATCGTAGTCAAGAGATGAATGGAGAACGAAGGATAGGGTCTCGACAAACCAAGACAAGCCTCGGACAAACCAAGACGGGATTTCTCGAACAAACCGAGACAATGTCGGACACACCAACAAGAGGAGTAAAACTCAACTCGAAAATACTGTATTTAAATGTTCAAATCTGATCCAAATGATGTCTTACAACTCATATTTAAAGGAAAAATAAAAGAGATAACATTAATGATAAATGTCATGCAAGATAGGTGGGAGCCTCTTGCATTAAATGTGGTGGTTGGTAGAAACTAGCTGTTGGGAATTGACTTGTGGTTCAAGAAGCTTCCTTTGCTTGAATGACTTGAGAAGGAAGCAAATTAGGCTTGTAATATGGAGAAGTTTCGTGCCCTAGCTGATCCAAAACAAGGAAGGTGTGTAGCTTCATTCCGAGATGCGTTCAAGGCGTGATTGATGGAAGTAATGATGTTAACACAAGGAGCTCGAGATTTGGCACACATGAGAGGTAGTTTGGGTCGAGATGATGCTCGTGATTCTCGTGTCTTTGGTCCTCTAATTTGAGATGTATTGAGCTCATAATTGCTTCTTGATTCTTGCATGTTTGATCGTGTATATCTTTGTAGCCTTTCATTGTTGTAATGCGCACCTTCCAAGCATTCCTTAAGCTCCAAGCTATCCCGTTGAGCTCCTAGCTCCGTGCTCCCGTTCCAAGCTATCATTAGCTCCATATGTTCCTTTGCCTCCAAGATATAGTTTGAGGCATCACTCGGGATTCCGAGGTCCTCGTCATTCCCTCCTTCTTGTGGAGGTTTCATCCTCGAAACTAATTTTCCTACATCAGACGGGGCCAAGTCAGCATTAGTGAAAATATACGTTATGCCATCCTTACCTTGGTCTTGGCATGCTTCGAAAGTTCCAAGCACTTTCTTTTGGTCTTTTCCCCGTTCGAAGGGTTTTTCCTTTGTGAGGTTGTGGTTGTTGTGTTGGATCTTTTCCCGTTCGAAAAGTTTATCCCTATTTATATCCATGAGTCCGTGGTTAGGACTACGCATTTCATGCGGCTTTTGCGCTGGGAGGATACTCGTGTTTTCTATCCTTTTCTCCATGCAAACGTTCTCCTCCCGAGTTTGGAACACCTGCAAATCAAAGACATAATCTCCTAGCGAATAACCTATGAGACTTGTATGGTTATTTGTAGCATCGGGTACAATGTAGTCCTCATAACCATTGATCTTGATCATACGTTCTTGGGCGCTTGTTCTGAGATGTGGAGATTCGGTTATTGGAAGCATTGTGTAGTCCTTGAAGATTTTCTCCAATATCGTCTTGGACTTTTCAAGTATGTTTTCCTTCAGCATCTCATCCATGTTTTCTTCGGCATCTTGGACAGTCTCGTCCATACCATTCTCTACTTCTTGAATTTCTTCTCCACATATGATCTCGTTCTTCTCAGCTGCCACTATGAATGTGTGTTTTGCCTTTTCTACCATAGTCATCTCTCAATGTTCGAGATATTCACTATTGTGATGTCCTTGTTCCCTGTGCTCGTGACACGTGGTCACACAAGTAAGATCAATACACGAAAGAATGGAGTCGTTATCTGCTAGGATAGTTGTTGTTTCCTCGTGTTGGTCTTTTTTATCCTTCGTCTTGTGCTCGTCTTCGTTTTCGGTGACGCTTTCTCTTGTTGATGTTCCAACAAGTACATTCACCGGTTCCATTGGCTTCTATCCTACAACTCATCAAAATTAATTTTCTTTACCTCTCGTTTGGATCCATCCAAAGACTTCGCCATTGGCATCGGTTCACTACGTTGCGGACGGGTTTTACTTAGCCAAGTTGGATACCCTTGAGTTTGGTGTTCAATGTGGTTGACTAAGGCTAGTAGCTCTTGGAGGTTTCGGTACGAATACCTCTCGACTTTGCGGGCAATCCGCTCTTGGAGTCCACCTACAAAATGACTCATTGCGAGTTCCTCATCATATTCTAGCTGTAGTTGGATCCTAAGTCTCATAAGCTCAGCATAGTACTCCTCTACCGACCTAGTTCCTTGCGTTATGTGCCTATATTTCCTTTGCAATTCTCGGAGAAGGTGAGGTGGAACTTATCATCTATGGTTTGGTTTATCTCTCAGTCTAGCTAGAACTCTACGTCTAGGAAACTCATCTTGGTCGGATCCCTCATCATACGTTCTAACCCGCTGCCTATATCTAGGCTCTCTAACAATGCCTTCTACGGGTTCCGAGGTTGGGGTTCTAACGCATTGTGGAGGGTTTTCAGGTTTTTGGGCTCTAGGATCGGATCTCCTAGCTTTCTCTAATCGTTCAAGACGATCTAGGATGTGTTGGAGTGCTAGAACCACAGCTCCCTTGCTAGACTCGTGACTTGCTGCCTCATTCAACATAATGAACACGTTAGCTTGTTCCGAGCAAAGGAAACGTGCAAGACATGTAACAACAATGATCACACGATTAAGGGAAATTTCAATGAAGTCTTTTAGCAGCAATCAACGACAACAACGTCTAGCACAAATCACAGCAAGCACACAACAATATCGACCGTTTGAATTTTCTGAATCCGAGTCAAGTTTTTCAACAAATGATCGTTCAATTCGCAGGCACAACACGATCAATTATAACAAAATATAACGTGCTAATCAACTCAGCAAGCAACGTGCAATTTTAGGCAAACAAATGACGTGCAGCGATCAGTCCTAAATGGGATTCCAAACAGAATTCAAACGTGCAATTTACAGAAAAATCAAGCAACCTAAATATTCTCAAAACAGAATCTAAACCGATGCAAAACAGAACACACAACGATGAATATTTCAAGTGATGACACGTGCAGTTTGTGATCAGAATATGGTTCGAAGGTGTATCTAGACTAATGTCCAATTGAATGAACAACACTTAGAAATTCACAAACAGCAATTTGACTGATCAAACACATGATTCTTCAATCTATCGACCGCAAATGCACAACAGTTTTCACGATCAGTTTTTCGGAAGATGAATGGCCACTTGAATCAATTTAGATTAGATGATATGATTTCAATCTGAACATATTATAGATGGATTGATGATTGAACGAAAATAAAATGAAGGTCAAATTCGATGCAAAACAGAAACAAATACCCACTCAAACACGAACAAATTTCTGCACTACACAACACAAATTTTCAGCAATGTTCGAACAAATTTTTGATCGGGTTTGCGAACAGGTTTCGATCAAATTAAGGGATGGTTTCATTCTGATCAAATTAGACACAGATTGTGAGTTGAATAATGAACAAAGAACCCAACATTCGCAGCAAAACACAAACAAAATCACACACAAACACAACAAATTTCTGCGCAACACAAACAGAAATTTTCGAGCAATATGAAAATGAAATCGTGTAGGGATGGAGAGATATCACCGAGGGGAAGCTGCAACATCCTGTGGATGGTCGAAGCTCTGATACCAAAATGTTGTACGCACGGAGGAGGATGGGAGCAAGTGTGATCGCAATCACCGGCTCGCGTATAGCGGCACTCGAACTCACGAACAAACGGTTGGAGAAGGACCAAAGGAGATAGGACTGCGGGACTTTGATCCGATCACCGGCACTCGTAGAGTCTTTCGAATTCGAATCGTAGTCAAGAGATGAATGGAGAACGAAGGATAGGGTCTCGGACAAACCAAGACAAGCCTCGGACAAACCAAGACGGGATTTCTCGGACAAACCGAGACAATGTCGGACATACCAACAAGAGGAGTAAAATTCAACTCGAAAATACTTCATTCAAATATTCAAATCTGATCCAAATGATGTCTTACAACTCATATTTAAAGGCAAAACAAAAGAATAACATTAATGATAAATGTCATGCAAGATAGGTGGTGGTTGGTAGAAACTAGCCGTTGGGAATTGACTTGTGGCTCAAGAAGCTTCATTTGCTCGAATACTTTAGAATGAAGCAAATTGGGTTTGTAATATGGAGAAGTTCGTGCCTTAGTTGATCCAAAACAAGGAAGGTGTGTAGCTTCATTCCGAGATGCGTTCAAGGCGTGATTGATGGATGCAATGAAGTTAACACAAGGAGCTCAACATTTGGCACACATGAGAGGTAGTTTGGGTCGAGATGATGCTCGTGATTCTCTTTTCTTTGGTCCTCTAATTTGAGATGTATTGAGCTCATAATTGCTTCTTGATTCTTGCATGTTTGATCGTGTATATCTTTGTAGCCTTTCATTGTTGTAATGCGCATCTTCCAAGCATTCCTTAAGCTCCAAGCTATCCCGTTGAGCTCCTAGCTCCGTGCTCCCGTTCCAAGCTATCATTAGCTCCATATGTTCCTTTGCCTCCAAGATATAGTTTGAGGCATCACTCGGGATTCCGAGGTCCTCATCACCTCACCATGAAATGGAAAGAGACTACATTGATCATAGGGATATGGGAATGATGTTTGGAACCAAATGTCAAATGAGTAAGTTATTCACATTGAGATATGGTTTATCTTGCTTAGGGTTCATGATAGGGTACATTAATGCATCTAGAGATCATTTAGACCATAGGAAGATGGGTAAATCGATTCTCTAGGTAGTGAGTTTAAGTTCGGGAGAGACAAACTCTAGAAGAAGTGCTTGAAACCCCCATTCATGAAGGATCCCGAGCCTAAAACGCCTTAAATCATTGTTTACAAACCCGTTGATTTTATTTGCTTACCTTCATTCCGACACACACCATCATCCATATTTTTAATCAATCACCAATCTAGCTTAGAGATAGGCTAATACATCATAGTCCTCGTGTTCGACCCCGGTACTACAACTACCGTATACTTGCAGATAGTGGTACGAATCGAGTATTAAATATAAGACTCGATGCATGCGCATCAAGTTTTTGGCGCTGTTGCCGGGGACTAGGCGTTTTTCGTGTTAGTCTAGATTTTTGCTAGATCACCATTTCTTGGATTCTTGCTTGGATTACTTTGTAACATAACTTTTCGCATCACTTTTGGTCCGTTTTGTTTCTTTGGTGCGTAACTCTTCCGGTGCATGACAAGAAGCATAACCGGTAGAGATCAACTAATCTTCGACCCCGAAATAGAAAGAACTCTACGCTTCGCACGGAAACAATAAAGACAGTGGGGAATGGCTGAAGAATTGCTTAGAGGAAACAACGCCCGAAGAGATCAACCCGAAATGGCCGAAGAGTTGTTGAGAGGGGCCAATGCCCAAAGAAGTCCAGCCCAAGCAGCCCCTAGAATGCTTCGAACATACACACAACCGAAGTACACTCAGTTACTATCATGCATCAACAAGGAGTCGTTGGAAGATTTCGAACTCCTACCGCAATGCATTCAAATGCTCAACAAGGAATGTACATGGTTGATCAAGAAGTGGAAGAAGCTAACTATGTTGGTCCTAATCAATACACTCATCCGTCCAACCTATACAACCCCGGATTGAGGAACCATCCCAACTTCTCCTACAAGAACACGTCAAATGCGCTAAACCCTCAACCCGCTTTCCAATGGAACAACCAAGGACCCCCGGGTTTTCAACTGAAGTACCAACAAAAAGGTCAAGGGAGTCAAACCGCAACAAGCGCAACCCAAGGAGTAAGACCTGGACATCAAGGATATACTTATGCAAATCCTCCAAGGTCAAAAATCGCAAGGAGTGCCCATTGGGAGCATTGAGAATGCAAGTTGCGTTCAAGAAACAATTGGAAGTAGTGCAGGCTCACTTGAAGATTTTGGATAATCACGTGGCGCAACTTGCTTCATCCTCATCAACAAGGCAGCAAGGCATGCTTCCTGGTAAGAACGAGATGAACCCTCAGGAACATATTAATGCGGTGGAGCTGAGTGAAAAATAACTTCCGGAGATCACCCCTCCGATGGTTGAGAAGACATCACTTCCAAGGCTAACGAGGGAGGAAAAAGGCAAGGCTGTAGAGGAAGACACTCCCAAGGTGCAAGAACAAGAGAAAGAACCGGTCTACATTCCTCCTTCGCCTAAGGTACCCCTGATACCCTTCCCTTCTCGTTTAAAGAAATTTAATGAGGACAGCCAATTTGGGAAGTTTGCGGAAATGCTGAAGAAGATGGAGATTACAATGCCTTTCCATGAGGCAATTCTCCAAATGCCCTCATATGCGAAGTTCCTCAAGGACATTTTGATGAAGAAGCGGGTATTTGAGAAAGAAATTGTAGCATTGAGAACCGAGATCAGTGCAGCCATCACCAAGCATGAACTTCCCCCGAAGATGTCTGATCTGGAAAGTTTCTCTATCCCATGCAAGTTGTGGAATATTGAGATTGATAGAGCATTATGCGATCTTGGGACTAGTGTAAGTTTGATGCCGCTGTCCATTTACAAGACGTTGAACATAAGCGACTTAAAACCCATGAGAATGGCCTTACAACTAGTGGACCGATCTATCAAGTATCCAGTAGGGATTTTAGAAGATGTACCTCTCAAGAGTGGCGGATTCTATGTACCAGTGGATTTTGTAGTGCTAGATATGGATGAGGTTTCAAAAGTGCCGATCATTTTAGGCCGACCATTTTTTAGTATAGCAGATGCCGTGGTGCATGTACGGAATGGTGGATTGATGACGAAGATCAGAGATGAGATAGTCGAATTCACTCTTGATCAAAATTTGAAGCAACCCACGACTAATGACACGGTGTGCTATGTAGATATACTTGAAGCGATGGCGGAAGAGGTAATTAAAGAATTCCGTGAGATAGACCCGCTGGAAGTATCTCTAATGGCCGTAGAAGCAAATTTATATAGTAATTGGGAAGATATCGAGGAGATAATACGGGCATTGGATGGTCAAGAAACTGAAAATGAAGTTTCTGCAACATTTCGGGCGACCCGCTCACATCCCCAGGCGGCCCGCTCGAAATCGCCAGATTCTGAAGACATGCAGAAGGAAACGAGCGACCGCCCAAAGGAATGGGCGACCCGCTCGAAACCTCTGAGCAATGTCAACCCAACTTCAGAGGAAACGAGCGACCGCTCTAAAATTCAGGCGATCCGCTCGAAAATTCTGAGCAATTTTGACCAGATCTCAGTGGAAATGAGCGATCGGCCACATGAATGGGCGACCCGCTCAGAAGTTCTGAGAAAAATCGATCATGTTCTAACCAAAACGAGCGACCGCTCGGTAATCCAGGCAGGCCGCTCGTTTTTCATATGGAATTGAAAATTTGCACCCCGGAACCATATTTTCGACTACTCACGCCATCCTTGACACGCCTCAAAGCCCAAGAAGGGATACACGTGCTGATTGGGATCCCGAACATGCTCCGCAAGTGGAATTAAAGCCCCCACCCCAAGGGCTTTGGTATGTCTTTCTCGGCTCAAAATCTACTCATCCCATTATCATTAATGATGCATTGAATGAGGATCAAGTAGAAAAGCTCACCAAGTTGCTTAGGCAATACAGGGAAGTCCTAGGTTACACTCTAGGAGATACCCGAGGTTTTCCCAATCGATGATTCACTAAGGGAAGAATATATCTTATCCTTGGAGATCAAGAACATGACCCCTTGGTATGCGGATTACGTCAACTATTTGGTTGCCAAGGTGATACCCCCGGAATTAAGCTACAATGGGAAGAAAAAGTTCTTTCATGATGTTAGAGACTACTTTTGGGATGAGCCTTTCTTGTTCAAGAGAGGCAAGGGTGGATTATTTTGGAGATGTATTCCGGAGGAGGACGTGAAGTAAGTGATACATTATTGCCACGCATCGGATTAAGCAGGCCATTTCGCTTCGGCCAAGACCGCTGCAAAGATCCTACAAGCGGACCTCTATTGGCCAACATTGTTCAAAGATGTTCACACTTTTCTAAGCTCATGTGATGCTTGTCAAAGAACGGGCAACATATCTCGGAGAAATGAAGCACCGCAAAACTACATCTTGGAAGTGGAACCCTTCGATGTTTGGGGAATAGATTTCATAGGACCATTTCCATCATCTTGTGGCAATCTATACATTCTCGTGGCAGTTGATTATGTGACGAAATGGGTGGAGGTACTTGCTAGTCCGAAAAATGATTCAAGCACCGTTGTCACGAATGTTCAAAAGGATTATATTTCCTCGGTTTGGAGTTCCAAGAGTCATAAGTGATGGAGGAGCACACTTTGTCAATAGAGTGATTCAAAGCATATTGACTAAGTATGGCGTTCACCATAGAGTGGCCACCCCCTACCATCCCCAAACGAGTGGCCAAATGGAAATCTCCAATCGGGAGATTAAACAGATTTTGGAGAAAACAGTAGCTAAGTCAAGAAAGGACTGGGCATTGAAGCTCGAAGATGCGGTATGGGCTTACAAGACATTGTTTAAGACGTCTATCGGGATAACTCCATTCCAACTCGTGTACGGAAAAGCCTGCCACCTACCGGTTGAGTTGGAGCACAAAGCATATTGGGCTATAAAGGCGTTGAACTATGATTGGAAAACCGCAGCGGAGAAACGAATGCTGGAGCTCCATCACTTAGAGGAAATTCGTTTGGATGCTTATGAGAACGCACGTATCTACAAGGAGTGGGCCAAGAAGTGGCATAACCGTCACATTCTCATTCGAAGCTTTAAACAAGGTGACCTCGTCCTCTTATTTAATTCCCGAATAAAACTTTTTCCAGGAAAACTGAAATCAAGATGGTCGGGACCATTCGTTATAAAGAACTTCACCTCTCATAGAGCGGTGGAACTTGACTACGGAAAAGGCGGGTCTTTCATGGTCAACACTCAAAGGCTAAAACCGTACAATCCAGGGAGTATTAAGCCAGAAGGAGGTAACTCTGTACTCTCTCTCTCTTTGATCGATTGAACCACGTTTCGATCTAGCTATGGCCTTAACTAGCAACTTCGGTTAACCCAAGGATGTACATTGTTCCACCTCGTCAATTTTTCATCAGAACAAATCTTTTCGTCGGAGGCATGACAGACACAGAAATATTCCATCTAAGGTATACTGAGAATTATGGACTGCATTATACAAGATATCCAGCAGTATTAGAAGGATATTCTGATGCGAACTGGATCTCAGATTCGAATGAGAATAAATCCACAAGTGGATATATATTCGTTGTTGGTGGAGGTGCTATTTCGTGGAAATCCTCTAAGCCAACGTGTATTGCAAGATCCACTATGGAATCCGAATTCATAGCTTTAGACCTTGCTGATGAAGAAGCTGAGTGGCTTCGAAACTTACTTGAGAATATTCCTATATGGCCTAAACCGGTGTCTGGAATTTGCATACATTGCGATAGTCAGTCTGCAATAGGAAGGGCAAAAAGCCATGTTTATAAGGGAAAGTCGCGACACATCCGCAGACGACATAACTCCGTTAGAAAATTACTAACAGATGGTGTCATATCTATTGATTTTGTGAGATCAAAAGATAATTTGGCTGATCCTCTGACCAAAGGCCTTAACAGAGATCAGGTGGAAATATTATCGAGGGGAATGGGATTAAAGCCCATAGAATGTCAAACCACCATGATGGTAACCCAACCTATCTGGACAAACCACCAGTGTTAGGTTCAATGGGACAACCGAATTGTGGGGGGGTCGATGGGATCACTCGAGACTGATATCTCTTCACATTCCTATGATAAGAGTGATACAAATTGGGAAGGTTGAGTTTATGCTCTTAAAGATTCTCTTATCTCCTACGAGAGTGGAGTATATTGAGATACTCTCAAAGAGAAATCTCCTATATCAAATATGAAGTGGGCCGCTTCTATGAGAATGACATAAGGGCTAGTTCTCTAGAGTATTTGATGAAATCTACCAGGTGTTGTCCCAGGGCCATAATGGGCGCAATAAATGGACTAATGAGAGAGAGAGGGGGTGCTGCGTGAGTACTGTTGTCTTGGTGTATACAAAAGCTGAATAGTTCAAGACATCGCGTTCACTGTTTAGCAAGTACATCCGATAGTATTTCACTACGGAAGGTTCAAAGGTAAAACTACCTTTCCGGATGCAGTAAACTCTCTATGAGTAAATTTTGCATTGCACATCATTTGCATTCAATGCATTAGTTGCATGAGATACATTTAGGTTCACCTAACTCAAGGCCCTATTTTGATTCTTGTGGGGGATTGTTGGATTTGGGTTTATTTGAAAGAATCAAAACGGGCCTAGTCCGTGAGAAGCCCGGTCCGTATAAAGTTTTAGAAACTTTAAATCTGCAGAATTTTAAGAGAATATTCTTGTTTGAATTTGAAATTCAAATTCAAATTCAAATTGGATCCAAATCCGCAGAAAATCTATCAAATATGATTAAGATAAGATTGAGATAATATCAAGATAAAATCAAATTTGAATTTTGAAATTCAAATTGATTTGTTTTGAGATTCTCCCCTCTACTATAAATAGGGGTCTTGGGTTAGCTCATAAAACACACAGAAAAGGAAACAAGCATTCTAGAGAAAAAAAAGAGCATTCACAATCGATTGAATGAATAAAGACTGAGTTAATGTTTAACTACATATTTGCTCGTATCTCTCTCTGAGTTCGCTTGGTATTTGGAAAGCTTCTTCCAAATACGCGGTCGTTGTATCCTGGGAGTTCACCGTGCTCTAGCCTCGAAACTTTAGAGGTGGCACGAAAATCGAACTTAAGGAAACTGTGTTTCACAGGCCTCGACAAAATAATCTTTTAATTTCAGGTACTTATCTGGAATCGCTCGAATCGCCGGAGTTTTGCCGTCGCCAACAACCGCTGTCCCCAACACTTCTTGTAAACACATGGCTCATCTTCGTTTTGAGAGAAACCAAACTGTTTGATTGTCTCATCAAATCGAAGATTCCAGCTTCTTGAAGCCTGCTTCAGTCCATAAATGGATCTCTGAAGCTTGCACACCTTCCTCGGACTCTCTGGATCAACAAAACCCTCGGGTTGTATCATATACACATCCTCGAGTAGGTTCCCGTTAAGGAACGCAGTCTTGACATCCATTTGCCATATCTCATAGTCATAATATGCAGCTATGGCAAGCAGAATCCTGATGGATTTAAGCATCACGACGGGCGAGAAGGTTTCATCATAGTCAATACCATGAATTTGCCGAAACCCTTTCGCCACCAATCATGCCTTATAGGTATGCACGTTGCCATCCATGTCGGTTTTCTTCTTGAAAACCCACTTACATCCTATGGGTTTTACCCCTTCGGATGCATCGACCAAAGTCCATACTTTGTTGTCGTACATGGATTGCATCTCAGACTTCATAGGCTCGTGCCATTTCTCAGAGTCGGAACTCGCCATAGCCTCTGGATATGATGTAGGCTCGTCATGTTCCAATAACATGAGTTCATCATTACCAGTCACGAGAAATCCAAATCTCGTAGGCTCTAGGCGAACTCTCCCAGATCTCCTTCCGAGGTTCACAAATATCAGGCGGAGTCTCAAGTCCCTGTGATGCGGGTTGAACATCTTCAACTCGCTCACTCGGTCCAACGTCTGTCTGTAGTTCTCGAATTTCTTCGAGATCTACTCTACTCCCACAAATTCCCTTAGAGACGAACTCTCTCTCTAGGAATTTCCCGTTCCGAGCAATAAACACTTTATTCTCGACCGGGTTGTAGAAATAGTACCCTTTCGTTTCCTTAGGGTATCCTACAAACAGACACTTGTCCGATTTGACGGATAGTGTAATACCCCGAAACCCGATTTGAATATTTAATTATTAAAAATGAATAATTAAATAGAGATATCACGAAATCACCAAAAGTGATGGTACAATATCGGAGAGAGGCACGAGGATCGTCACGTGCGGAAAGAACCGAGAAAGAATGAAGAAAAGGAAAAAGAAAAAAAAAACAGGGCTGGTCCGCTGGACCAGGAATGGTCTGCGGCAGACCAACCGCTCAGTCGGAGTGGGAACGGAGCGCGCGGACTGGGGAAAAGATTGCAAAAAAAAAAATATCTGACCCCGGTCCGGCGGACCGCGCCAACTTGCAGTCTTGGGACACGGAATTCGCCGGATTCTGGGGCCCACTCGCCGTCCAGTCGCCTCCCACGCCTCGAAGGTGTTGCAGGCTCGCCTATGGGCCTGGGCTCGAGCCCACTTGACCCCTCTCGCACGCCATAAACATCTCCCAATCCTCTGCCTTAGCCATTTTCGGGCAAAACAGAGGAAGTAGAGAAAGAGGGAGAGAGGGAGAGAAAGGCGACGAACCAGGGCAAGGGGAGCTCGGGGAAGCAAGGGGGAACGTCCCTAGACGTGTCCTGAAGGTGTTCACGTCGTGTGGAGCCACGAGGAACGCACACAAGCTCGGACAAACTCAAGAACAAGGTGAGTGGCTTGAGTTGGATTTGTGAGAGCTTGTTTTCAATGTGTGATGGTCCAAATCGAGATTTCATTGCATGCTTGAGGTTTAGAACATGTTTAGGGATGTCAAACTGTGTTTTAATAGCATTTGAAAGCAACCCCGAATCGATTAGAATGAGAAAAATCGAAACAGAACCGGAGAAATCGCGAGGAAGAAGGAGGTTCCAGTCCTGGTCTGCCGGACCACGCGTGGTCAGCTCCGGACCAGGACTGGAACAAAACATGCGGTCCGCCGAGCCAGGGAAGACAGAACTGACCAAGAGAAAAACATGCCTGGTCCGGGGCTGACCAGTTCTGGTCCGCCGGACCAGACGTGTTCCGAGGTTTCCGCGCACCGACGGACTGAGAAGGAACGGACCAAAGGGGAAGAATCGTCTGGTCCGGGGCTGACCAGTCCTGGTCCGCCGGACCAGACGTACTCCGACACATCTCGCACCGCCTGACCAAGAACCGGACCGAGAGAGGGGAAAAATAGGCTGGTCCGGGACTGACCAATTCTGGTCCGCCGGACCAGGCTTGTTTTCCCTCTCGGATCGACTGACCAAAAGACGAGGCGGACCAGGGGAGAAGGAATACTGGTCCGGCTGACCAGAACCTGGTCCGTCGGACCAGGCTCAGAGAAACTCGGAGAAATTTTCCCGTTCGCCGGGAAAAAGGAAACGGCCGAGGGGCTTGGCCCGGGCCTGACCAGACCTGACCGTGGACAAACCAACCCCCACCAGAGGATAAGACTTCGCGATTGGGATCAATCGAACCGAGTTTTCGCCAGAACGTTGCGTAGCGTAGTGAGATGTGCGATATCGAAATATGAGTGATCGTTGCGTGAT
>NW_010965498.1:143418-143959 GCF_000463585.1 Tarenaya hassleriana
TGCGACAGAAGTCAGGAGCTTCTTGGGACTAGCCGGTTATTACCGACGATTCATCGAGGGATTCGCCAAGATCGCTCGATCCCTGACGAAGCTGACAGGGAAGAATGTCCGGTTCGAGTGGACGGCAGAATGCAAGGAGATCTTCGCAGAGCTGAAGTGGAGATTGACGTCAGCGCCGATCCTAGCATTACCACGGCCGGGAATGCTATACGAGGTATACACTGACGTGTCCAAGCACGGACTCGGTTGCGTGTTGATGCAGGAGGGACACGTGATCGCTTATGCGTCGAGGCAGCTGAAGAAGCATGAGGAGAACTACCCGACTCACGACATGGAGTTAGCAGCAGTAGTTCACGCGCTGAAGATTTGGAGATCGTATCTGTACGGGGAGAAGGTTAAGCTCAACACAGACCATAAGAGCTTGACCTACGTGATATCTCAGAAGGATCTGAATCTGAGACAGCGGAGGTGGTTGGAGTTGATTGCAGATTATGATCTGGAGATAGCCTATCATCCGGGGAAAGCTAACGTAGTGGCCGAC
>NW_010965498.1:145037-146735 GCF_000463585.1 Tarenaya hassleriana
GCGAGAGTGGGAGCTGTTGCATATCGTCTTGGATTGCCGCCAGAGTTGGGCAACGTCTATGACGTGTTCCACGTGTCGATGCTGCGGAGGTACGTAGCGGACCCTTCTCACGTACTACAGCCACAGGAGTTGGAGTTTACAGAGGCTACGCGTTTCCGCGATGAGCCGCTCCAGATCGTGGACCGGAAGATCAAGAAGCTGCGGACGAAGGAGGTGCCACTCGTGAAGGTCTTGTGGCGAAGCCAAGGGGTCTCTGACATGACCTAGGAACCCGAGGCAGAGATGCGTAGTAGTTATCCGCACCTTTTTACTTGAGCGTTGTACGAACTCCTTTTATATGACGTTCGGTTGTATCAGACTTATGCTTCGGATGATGTTGGCAATATGGATTGTGTTTTGGTGATAATATCCAGTATGAGAAAGTATTGATGATATTATACGATTCCGAATTCGAGGACGAATTCTTTTTAAGGGGGGATGATTTGTAATACCCCGAAACCCGATTTGAATATTTAATTATTAAAAATGAATAATTAAATAGAGATATCACGAAATCACCAAAAGTGATGGTACAATATCGGGGAAAGGCACGCGGATCGTCACGTGCGGAAAGGACCGAGAAAGAATGAAGAAAAGGAAAAAGAAAAAAAAAACCGGGCTGGTCCGCGGCGGACCAACCGCTCAGCCAGAGTGGGGACTGGACAGCGCGGACTGGGAGAAGTTTTCGAAAAAAAAATAAACTGACCCCGGTCCGGCGGACCAGGCCGCTCAGTCGGAGTGGGAACGGAGCGCGCGGACTGGGGAAAAGATTGCAAAAAAAAAAATATCTGACCCCGGTCCGGCGGACCAGGAATCTGGTCCGGCGGACCGGGAATCGACAGATTGCAACTCGCCAACTTGCGGTCTTGGGACGCGGAATTCGCCGGATTCCGAGGCCCACTCGCCGTCCAGTCGCCTCCCACGCCTCGAGGGTGTTGCAGGCTCGCCTATGGGACTGGGCTCGAGCCCACTTGACCCCTCTCGCACGCCATAAACATCTCTCAATCCTCTGCCTTAGGCCCACTCGCCGTCCAGTCGCCTCCCACGCCTCGAGGGTGTTGCAGGCTCGCCTATGGGACTGGGCTCGAGCCCACTTGACCCCTCTCGCACGCCATAAACATCTCTCAATCCTCTGCCTTAGCCATTTTCGGGCAAAACAGAGGAAGTAGAGAAAGAGGGAGAGAGGGAGAGAAAGGCGACGAACCAGGGCAAGGGGAGCTCGGGGAAGCAAGGGGGAACGTCCCTAGACGTGTCCTGAAGGTGTTCACGTCGTGTGGAGCCACAAGGAACGCACACAAGCTCGGACAAACTCAAGAACAAGGTGAGTGGCTTGAGTTGGATTTGTGAGAGCTTGTTTTCAATGTGTGATGGTCCAAATCGAGATTTCATTGCGTGCTTGAGGTTTAGAATATGTTTAGGGATGTCAATCTGTGTTTTAGTAGCATTTGGAAGCAACCCCGAATCGATTAGAATGAGGAAAATCGAAACAGAACCGGAGAAATCGCGAGGAAGAAGGAGGTTCCAGTCCCGGTCCGCCGGACCACGCGTGGTCAGCTCCGGACCAGGACTGGAACAAAACATGTGCGGTCCGCCGAGCCAGGGAAGACAGAACTGACCAAGAGAAAAACACGCATGGTCCGGGGCTGACCAGTTCTGGTC
>NW_010965498.1:146804-147175 GCF_000463585.1 Tarenaya hassleriana
GCCCGCCGGACCAGACGTACTCTGACACATCTCGCACCGCCTGACCAAGAACCGGACCGAGAGAGGGGAAAAACAGGCTGGTCCGGGGCTGACCAGACGTACTCCGAGACATCTCGCACCGCCTGACCAAGAACCGGACCGAGAGAGGGGAAAAACAGGCTGGTCCGGGGCTGACCAATCCTGGTCCGCCGGACCAGGCTTGTTTTCCCTCTCGGATCGACTGACCAAAAGACGAGGCGGACCAGGGGAGAAGGAATACTGGTCCGGCTGACCAGAACCTGGTCCGCCGGACCAGGCTCAGAGAAACTCGGAGAAATTTTCCCGTTCGCCGGGAAAAAGGAAACGGCCGACGGGCTTGGCCCGGGCCTGAC
>NW_010965498.1:147577-153122 GCF_000463585.1 Tarenaya hassleriana
GACCCTATGGTGGACTCCATACGGGTATGATTATATTTCTGTTGTGTCATGGACTTGACATCGGTAGTCACGAGAGTGACAGGCGCAGGAGACGCGCACGATCGCATGCGATGCGATGGCCAACGTCACGTGAGTGACGGGCGTGGATTCGCCCCTAGTCATGGACTTGACCAGGGTATACGGCTAAGCCCTATGGTGGACTCCATACGGGCGTGATTGTGATTGTTATATACGTGCTTACTGTGTTTTACTTATTGCATGTGTTTTTATGGAAATGTCGACTGTACCGTTCTCGTTGGAAACGGGATTTCCGGGTTCAACCCGGGCTACTCACTAAGCAGTTGTGCTTAGCCCTCGTGGTTTACATTTTTCAGATCACGAGGATTACGCCTAGCGCATCCGGCAGACGACGACCTGAGAGAGGCAGCATCATGTACGGGATTTACATTTTGGGTTACGAGACTTGTATTTCCCGCATTTTGTACGGTGAAATTATAACTATTCGGATATGTGTTATTTTGCGATACTGATCGCCTGTTGTATTTTCCGCTGTTTACTCTGGATTATTTAAAATTTTTTTGGATTTCGCGATTTTACTTCCGCGACTTATTATTTTATCACTATTTGTCCATGTGGCACAACCCGTATACTGTACACGGGTTACGGGTGTCACAGATAGCTTATCAGAAGCCTGTTCTTTCGTGCCCACTTCGTGAGGATTCATCGTGGAGTCTTCCTGCAAGGAAAAACAGGAAAAAAAACCTACTCATGGCCATCTAACGTCCTATGATGCCTAGAATGTGAGAAGAATTGTGATGCACGACGTTATAAAACCGGTGAAAAACCTGTGTCATCAAATCCCCCCAGATTTGGGGTTTGCTCGTCCTCGAGTAAATGTGCAGTTATAAAACTATCCAAGGGGTGATAAGATATAGTCGGAGAACAAATGGGGGTTTAGAGTGGGTTGGTTATCCGGGTTCAAATTGCTGCGAATGAAATCCGGTTGTCTCTAAAGCGTAACCCCAGAAAGACTTTGGAAGATCAGCCTGACTCATCATAGACCGTACCATATCTAATAGGGTGCGGTTCCTCCTTTCAGACACGCCATTCCACTGTGGCGTTTCAGAAGGGGTCAACTGTGAAACAATTCCACAGTCTACCAGATAGTCAGTGAACTCTTGGCTCATATATTCGCCACCGCGATCTGATCGCAATGACTTAATAGTCTTGCCAAGCTGGTTTTGTACTTCATTTCTGAAAGCCTTGAACATTTCAAGAGTTTCAGACTTATGTCTCATAAGATATACATAACCAAATCTACTGAAATCATCAGTAAATGTGACGAAATACAAATAACCTCCTCTAGCGGGTAAGCTCATGGGCCCACATACATCGCTATTTATTAGGTCCAATAGCTCCAACGCCCGTTCTCCTTTTCCATTAAAAGGAGACTTTGCCATTTTACCCATCAGACAAGACTCGCATGCTTCAATCGATTCATAATCGAAAGAATCCAGAAATCCTTCAGAGAGGAGTTTCTGTATGCGTTTCTCGTTGATGTGGCCTAAACGACAATGTCAGAGATAGGTCGGGTTTAAGTTGTTCGGCTTAAACCTTTTCGCATTTACGTTATATACGGACATAGAATCAGAAGGTTGATCGTTCAAGACATACAATCCGTTCACAAGGTAACCATTACCATAATAGACATCGTCTTTGAACATCAGCAGGTTCTTATTTTCAATAACAAACCGAAAACCATCCAAATCCAAACAGGAAATAGAAATAATGTTTCTGCTTATAGCAGGCACAAAGTAACAATTACTCAGTTCTATAACCAGTCCAGACGGTAAAGATAAATCATAAACGCCGACAGCTAATGCAGCAACCTTTGCTCCATTCCCGACGCGTAGATCCACTTCACCTCGAGCCAACGTCCTACTTCTTCTTAGACCCTGCACATTTCCACAAATGTGTGAGGCACATCCGGTATCTAATACCCAGGATGAAGAAGTGAATACGTTAGCTTCAATAACGTAAATACCTGAAGTAGAAGCTTCAGTAAGCTTCTTCTTCTTCAGATCTTCCAGGAAGAGTTTGCAATTTCTGCGCCAATGACCAATCTCATGGCAGAAATGACACTCTCCTTTCTCGGGTTTAGGCTTGGCCTTGTTGGCAACATTTGCCCCACTTGCCTTGCCTTTGCCCTTTCCCTTGGAACGTTTCCGCTTTTTCGAACTCTTCGAAATAACGAGCACGTTCTTCTCGACCTTAAGGCTCGTCTCGGCCGTTTTCAGCATCCCATGCAGTTCGGTCAAGGTCTTATCCATGCCATGCATATGATAGCTCATAATGAACTGATCATAGCAGTCTGGAAGAGACTGGAGCACAAGGTCAGCAGCCAACTCCCTGTCGATCCTCAAGCCATAACGCTCAAGTTCTTCAAGATGACCCTTCATCTTAAGAACATGGGCACTAACCGATTGTCCTGTCGTCATACGACATGCAAGCAGGTTCTTCAACGTGTTGTATTTCTCAACACGCGCATGCTCTTGGAACATTGTCTTCAACTGCTCGAGCAGATCAAAGGCGTTGACGCCCTCAAACTGTCGCTGCAGTTCAGGAGACATTGTCCCGAGCATGAGGCAAGAGACCTCCAGGTCGTCGTTCTGATGCTTCAACCAAGCATCACGAATGGCTCTCGCGGCGTTGGCCGGGGGCTCATCAAGAAGAGCCCCTTCCAGGACGTACATCTTCTTCTCGTTCCTGAGAACAATTCTCAAGGTCCGATACCAGTCCAAGAAGTTCGTCCCAGTCAGCTTATCCTTCTCAGGATAGATCGCAATGACACGGTTGGTACACTACCACCTGTCGCCATGTCCTACAGACATAAACAGAACAACACAATATGCAATATCAATTAGTACAATACTAATTATAGTACAATTACTATTACAGATGACATGATGCAAATATGAGATAAACTCTCACTAAGAAAAATAACCCTCTGGTAATTTTCTTGGTAGGCTAAGATCCATTTTTCACATAGACTTGAGTAAGCTTTGGCATGACGCTCAAGCCTATGCTATTTAGGTAGACATCCAATGTCAATCACATCCAATGTGACTCTTAGATCATTTATGGGAAGATAGTATTTCATACTACCGCATATTTTTAATCCCATCTATACCGTTAGGTCCAAGTCCAACTTGATAACCCAACTCAAGCCGAACCATTTTCGAACATATGAGAATCACCATTTCTCCATCTTGTCTCACAAAGATTGTCTGGTATGCTCAGCTTTGGCATAACCCATACTCAGACGATCGAAGACTTGACAAGTGCTCGTAACATGGGCGGTATTAGCTTGAAATTATAACGAGGGATTTTATTGTTATCAAGAATCAGCGTATAACTTTCGAGAAATGAGAAGCACAATTTCTCAATTCTTGTCTCACTTAAATAATTCGGTATGCACAGCTTTGGCATGTCCCATACACGAATTACCAAGGTCTTGGCAAGAACTCTACTTGTAATAGCTATATTCTCGATTGATCAAAATATAACAATTATACTTTTGACCCGACTCTATTACTTAGCTCGAATAGACCGTCTATTCAGCTTAGTAAACTAAGTCCCGAAACTCCCACTCAATCAAGTAACTCTTATACTTGATTAAGTTTTATGCGCTTAATTCATGTAGACCCTCTACATAATTAAGTCATAAACCAAAACCAATCATAATTAACTCAGTCAAGTAACCATTACTTAACCGAATCGAATTTAGAAAACACGAAAATCCGAAAACAGGTGGTTGGTCTGGGGCTGACCAACATTTGGTCCGCTGGACCAAACCAACTCAGAACACGGACTCAGCTCGGACCGGAAGAAGATAACGGACTGAGTCAGCTGGGTTGGTCCGGGGCTGACCAACATTTGGTCCGCCGGACCAAACCAAGACAGCTCCTTCTCGCGCACGGACCAGGCTCGGTACGCGCGGACTGAGGCAGTTGGTCCGTGGCTGACCAACTACGGTCCGCCCAGCCAGACACCTCCAGTCCGCGTGTCCCCTTCTTGGACCAGCTACTTGGTCCGTCTGATCCGAAACGTCCTGGTCCGGGGCTGACCAACTCTTGGTCAGCCGGACTAGACGTGTCAGAGCACTCACAGACCAACGAAAAAATCTCGTCGGACCAAACTTTCATGTCCGGTCCGCCGGACCAACCGCTTGGTCCGCCGGACCAGGACAGTTTGGCCCGAAATTCCTTCTTTTCTCGGTCCGCCTGATCTTGCGTTCGTGTGGTCCGGCTGACCAACTTTTGGTCAGCCGGACTAGACGAGTCATGAGCTCCCTTCCGGACCAGCATTTTCTCGTCGGACCAAGAGTGTGTGTCTGGTCCGCCGGACCAAAATTTCGGTCCGGCGGACCAAGACTTCTTGGTCCGAATCTTCTTCTCATGGACCAAAATTTCGGTCCGGCGGACCAAGACTTCTTGGACCGAGCTCTGATACCACTGCTGGGTTACACGGGATCCTAGACCCCCGGTTCAAAACCGTGCTAGGATCTGGTCTGCGGGCTTACGCAGCGGAATTGGCTTCAAAACGAATTTTGAACCGCCCACGGACCAATCTTTCGATGAAGAACTTTCTTGAGAGAAAAGTTAACCTTTTTTATTCCGAATCTGAAAGGTTTGCTTGATCATAGCCTAGGTGTTGAAGCAGCCAACACCCTCTTGAGCAGTCCACACCTTGGAATGGATTCCAACACTTGGAATCAAGCTTGCTAGAGCTCAAGAGAACAATTCTCTTGTGTATGAGTGTACAAGAACACTTGGGAGAGTTTTAGATCAATCTTAGCTCTTCTGTAGGTCAAGGGACGAACTAATAATGAGCTAAGTCGTTCCCTACCTGTTTCCACCAAGAAAAGCCGAGATGGGAATGATGACATAATAAGACTAGTATGATGTGTGATTGATGATCATAGCGATGATCATAGGTATTGGATACGATCACTGTCATAGGGATTCGTTGAAGAACGGAATACTGGATTGACCCACATGAGATTGTCACATGGACTAGCGTCATGACTTGAATCTCATATGGCGGTTCCATGATTGGATCCTAAGACCTGAGATATCTACGGAATCAAACATGAGGAGTTGCGTGCTTTGAATACGTCAAACGTCCTGCGTAACAGGAGGACTATAAAGGCGTGTATCAGGTACGAAACGAATCATGTGCTGGATTGTAGATAGTCAAGATGGGATTTGTACCTCTCGTAAAAGAGAGAGATATCGCTGGGCCCCTCGTGTGAGCGAGACTGTAGAAATGTGTGGCCGCACTATAGACGAACGTCGTCTATTTCAGACAGTCGAACTCAGTGAACGAGAAAGCAGTCGAATCAGATAAGGTGGCTTGTCCATGCCTTATATTCGACATATGATATCGTGATACAAAAGGATCATCAACCAGAATCATCACTGGGATTCGTAAGATCACGAACAAACTCTATTCGAGATAGATAGTCATAGTGTCTTGCTAGAGA
>NW_010965498.1:153318-153827 GCF_000463585.1 Tarenaya hassleriana
TAGACGTACCATAATGCGGAATGTCCGTTCCACGTGCTGGAACGGACGGTCCGCGCGTATCTCTGGACCGTCCGTTCCGGACTTCAGTTTTTCCGAAATTAAACCGAATTAGGGTTAAATCACCTTATAAGAAGGAGATTATAAAACCCTAACTCGTGAGAGATGAAAGAGGGCCGACTTTTGGCAGGAAAGAGAGAGTTTTTGGAGATCCAAAAACGAGTTCTAAGTCTCGAGATTTCTCGGTGCACATATCGAATAGAGATTCGAGTCCTAGCAGACAAGTTCCAATCGTTGGAATCCATCCCGAGGTGTGGATACGTGTAGAGGGCGAGGTAATCTTCCTGCCTAAGTGATCGGACGAATTCTTCAGTTGATACAGGCCCCGGATCGATTGAGGTAAGCGTTCTAACGTTTCTACGATTCATTAGAAGCATGGTTCTAGGGTTTATTAAAATTTCGTTTTATATCCGCTGCGCAAACCCTAGAATCGATCTCTTAGGAATAGGATT
>NW_010965498.1:156014-157028 GCF_000463585.1 Tarenaya hassleriana
AGGCGTAACCCCAAAAGGATTTAGAAAGATCGACCTGACTCATCATAGACCGTACCATATCTAATAGGGTTCGGTTCCTCCTCTCAGATACGCCATTCCACTGTGGCGTTTCAGGTGGAGTCAGCTGTGAGACAATCCCACAATCTGCCAGATAGTCAGTGTACATAATAGGAGTGGGCGTTTCGGGTTTCGGTTCGGTATTCAAGCGGTTCGGTTCGGGATCGAAGCAACTTGATCGTCTTGCCAAGTTGGTTCTGCACCTCGTTTCTGAAAGTCTTGAACAATTCAAGCGTTTCAGACTTATGTCTCATCAAGTAGACATAACCGTACCTACTGAAATAATCAGTAAACGTAACAAAGTACATATAACCTCCTCTAGCGGGCGTGCTCATAGGACCGCATACATCACTATGTATGAGTTCTAGCAACTCTGTAGCTCGTTCTCCTTTTCTAGAAAAAGGAGATTTTGTCATCTTGCCCATCAAACAAGAATCGCATGACTCAATTGATTCATAATCAAAAGAATCAAGAAGTCCATCAGAATGAAGCTTCGCTATGCGTTTCTCGTTGATGTGGCCAAGTCGACAATGCCAGAGATAGGTCGGGTTTAAGTCGTTCGGCTTAAACCGCTTGGTACTAACATTATAGATCGACCTGTGTCCAGATGGTTCATCTTCCAAAACATAAAGACCATTAAACTGGTAACCCTTACCATAGAATAAATCGCCTCTATAAATGGACAGACATTTATTCTCAATAACAAATCTGAAACCATCTGAGTCTAAGCATGAAATCGATATGATGTTCCTACTGATAGCAGGTACAAAATAACAATCATGCAACTCCAATACAAGGCCAGAAGGTAAAGTCAGATCATAAGTCCCGACAGTCAATGCAACAACTTTTGCTCCATTCCCGACCCGGAGATCTACTTCTCCCTTTGCCAATTGTCTACTTCCTCGCAGTCCCTGCACATTTGCACAAATATGCGAGGCACATCCGGTATCTAATACC
>NW_010965498.1:157068-159557 GCF_000463585.1 Tarenaya hassleriana
ACAACCACCATATCATTCTTTCCTTGGCTCCCAGCTTTCTCTTGGAATGACATATTCAACTGATCATCCATCAATGAATTGTCCATGTCATCTAATTGCTCACGCAATTCCGAAGACATCTTTCCAAGCATCAAGCTGGACACGTCCAGATCATCATCCTCATGCTTCCAATAAGCATCAATGATCGATCCAGAAGCCTTGGTCAGAGGCTTATCCTTCATAAGGATAGATCGCATGGTGAGATTAACCAGATTCCTGCAACAGATATATACTACAGAAAAAGACAAACAAACAGACAGAAAATATGCAAGTCACTTAGTACACTTACTAACACATATAATAGATACAATATGACAGGCTCCCACTAAGAAAAATACCCTCAATGAGTTTCCAAGTGAGCTAGGATCCATATTTCACATGCTTTTGAGTCAGCTAGGGCATGACGCTCGAAACCATGCTATTTAGGTAGACAACACTTTGTCAATCACATCCTATGTGATTCCTAGATGAGTATGGGACAGTGATACGCTATCACTGCATGTTCCTCATCCCATCCTTACCATTAGGTCCAAGTCCGACTTGATAACCCAATTCAAGCTCAACCATATCTGAGCTATGAGAATCACGATTTCTCCATACTGCCTCACCAAGATAATCAGGCACGCTCAGCTAGGGCATGACCCGTAACCATGACGATCGAGGCATGACCCGTAACCCAACAGTGGTATCAGAGCCTGGTTGCTCTGCATAATTTTTGTTAGAACCCGATCACGCACGTTATAGGATTTGAATTGTTTGAATCCGTGTTTGCTTTGATGCTATGCATGATTTGATTATGGATCTAGGGTATACAGAATCTCTTGGCCAAACAACATTTGTTTGCCTTAGATTCGATACCAGAACCCTCTCAATATCCTAATTCAGATATTTGATTCGAGACAACGATTGCACAATCAAAACTCTGAATTCTGGATTGTCATCAAGCTTGGTCTTATGTGAGGCTTTGATTCCTATTCTGATAATTGATCTGACACAACGATTGTTCGATCAAAAACCTGAATTTTTGGAATCCCGGATTGCTCGAGGTCAAGACCGACCGTCGATTTAATTTTTGAAAAATCCGAAAACCAAAACTGACGGGCCAGAAGAGCACGTGGACCGTCCGTTCTAACTAGCCAGAACAGACGGTCTGCCTCTAATGGTCCGTCCGTTCCCGATCGTCATGGAACGGACGGTCTGCCATCCGTGGACCGTCCAATCCAGACCTTCTGGAACGGATGACCGAATGCAGACCGACCCCGAAGACCGAACGTTCCATCAGACCCAGACCGGACGGTCCAAAGATCAGACCGGACAGTCTGTCAAACGTAATCTGAAATTCTCTTCTGGTCATCGGTCCAGACCGGTCGGTCCAACCCTTGGACCGGTCGGTCTGACCTAATTTTGACCTAAAAGAATAAGCGCCGTCATGCGTAGACCGATCGGTCTACCCTCTAGACCGGTCGGTCCATGCGATAGATAGACTTCGGATCTCGGTTTTGGGTCCCGTAAACTAGGGTTTTCATCCCCGTTTCGATGCACCATCAAGCCTCCCAAGAACCATAGCTCATCCATGCATCATTCAACAATCAAAATCATCAAACAAGCATAGATCTCATGTTTACATGCATTCTAACCATTAAAACCATGAAAAACATGCATAGATCTATAGTCTACATGCATTCTAACAATTAAAATCATGCAAACCTGCAAAGATCTATTGTTCACATGCATGTTAACAATTAAAATCATGCAAACAAGCAACAGGCACGACGATAAACAGAGAACCAGGCTCTGATACCACTGTTGGATTCCCTTCGGGTTCCTAGCATGCGAACTCATCGATCTAGAGTTTGGATTCTAGGTTTCACGCAGCGGAAGAAAAGATCTAAACCTAGCCAAACGTCACACAAAACCAATTGTGCAATAACCCGAACAATCGTGTATATCGTCGTGGGATTCGAATACTTACCTCGTTCTTTCAAGATCTGGAAGTATCAATCGATCCAGAGCCTGTTTTAATCACCAAGAGTTGAAAGCACAACCCCTCTACATGTATCCACACCGACGGGATGAATTCCAACAGTTTGGAACGTATCTGCTAGGATTTATGAAGAGAAAACCGATGTCCTTGACTTGAAATCGATATTCCAATCTCTATAACTCAAAATCAAGCTTCTCTAAGCTCTAATGAGTGTCTTGGACGTCTGAGGTTCGTTCTCTAGGGTTTGTGGCGGCTTTTTTTATTAATTAGGATTGCCCAAAACCCTAAAACGCGAAAAAGGAAATTATCCCATAAGACGGACCGTCCGGTCTAGGTCTGGATCGGACGGTCTGGCTTCAACGTGGAACGGACGTTCCAGCTTTTGTCGTAGAACAGACGGTCTGGATGTCGGGACCGTCCGGTCAAGGTATGGAACGGACGGTCTGGCGATCACGGAACGGACAGG
>NW_010965498.1:159673-167964 GCF_000463585.1 Tarenaya hassleriana
ACCGGCCGCCCCAGCCATGATTGGTCTGTTCGTTCTGCTGAGGAACGGACGAACCGTTCCTCAAGTGCCCGACCGTCCGTTCCAGACCTGGAACGGACGGTCTGGCCGTCTGGAACTCTTCCAGCTCGTTTCGTGGTTCCTTTCTCGCGTCGTTCTCTTCACGTGTGATCCATCCCTAATGGTGTGTGACCCTGTAGGCCCATTCGAAGTGGTAGTGGTTTCGGAAACCCTTTCCCGAACCACAAGTCATAGTTAGCCTCTAGCAAGATGCCATGACCACCCCCTAGAATAGAGTTAGAGGTGATCTAACAAAGCCAGCATTAGTTCGAGTTCTGATCCTTTGTCTCACGATGTCGTATGTTGAACAAGGGCATGGTTCGAGCCACTCTTCAAGTTCAACCGCTTACTCGTCTAGGCAAACCGACTGATAAAATAGATGTACATTCATCTATAGCGTGGCCACGTATTTTCACGGTCCGATTTCCACGAGGGGCCCAGCGGCATCTCTCCTGCGTAGGAGGTGACAAGTCCCGTATTGCATGTCTACTATCTGCATATGATTCGTGAACGTATCTGAGCAACGCCGTTATGATCATCCGGTTAAAGACGACGTTTGACGCAGTCAAGACACGTCACTCCTCATATCAGATACTCTAGACATCTCAGGTCTAAGGATCCAGGAACGAACCGCTGTATGAGATTCAAGTCATGACTCATGTCCATGTGACAATCTCATGCGGGTCATCCAGTAACTCGTTCCAAACGAGAACCCATGATTGTGATTTGCATCCAATGCACATGATCATAATCATCTATCACACATCATGCTGGTCTTAATTCATCATTGTTCCCACAATGATAACTGACCAGGGAGTTTAGAATCATCTGCAATGATTCAAGGATATTTACCGTAATATAACAAACATGCTAATCATATAACTGGAAAAGTAATGCATTCATAAACCAATGAATCAATACATAGTCAAAATGTCATATCACGGATCATCGTAGAGCATTACAACCAACAGTAGCTTCTCAATCACTTCTACCTTTGCTTTATCCACTTCTATCCCCTTGTCCAAAATTCGATGACCAAGTACAATGCCCTCTTGCACCATGGAATGGCATTTCTCCCAATTCAAAACCAAATTTGCTTTGAGACACCTGTCTAACACTCGATAAAGATTGGCTAGATACGCATTAAAGGAGGGTCCATGGAAGTCATCCATGAACACCTCCATAATATCTTAAATGACATAAGAGAAAATAGCCACCGTGCATCTTTGAAATATTGCGGGTGCATTGCATAATCTGAATGGCATGCGTCTATATACAAATGTGCCGTAAGGGCATGTGAATGCCGTTTTCTCTTGGTCACTCGGATGAATGGGTATTTGGAAGAAAGAGTAACCATCGAGAAAACAAAAATAAGAATGCAATGCAAGTGTTTCTAGCATTTGATCGGTGAATGGAAGGGAAAAATGGTCCTTACGGGTGTTTGTGTTCAATTTTCGACAATCAATGCACATTTTCCATCCCGTAGTGGTTCTAGTCGGTATGAGTTCATTGTTTTCATTAGGTACAACAGTGATCCCTCCCTTCTTAGGTATGACTTGCATCGGACTAACCCAAGAGCTATCTGAGATCAGGTAAATGATACCCGCATCTAAGCAGTCCAGATATCGACCTTTCCCAACGTCGATATCGACCTTTTGAAACCTCGAGATCTAGGAATCTTGGAGGAATATCAACGTTAGAAAACATCAATATCGAGGTTTCTAACGTCGATATTTCGATATCTCTATAAAAAGACCGTACGGAAACCGAGATGGGGTTCGACTTTTGATACATTTTCAGAGACACTTTGTAATTTTCGACTTTTCAACACTTTGGGGGACGATTTGGAGTGGATTTGGCTACATTTCTTTGTTCAAGGATTGAATTCTACAAACTGTCTTCTATTCCCTTTTTCTATTGAAATATTGATTGAATTCATGTCTATTTCGTTTTCCTCATTGATGTGTGAGTAGTTCATTTGCTGTAGGCTAGGAAATCTAGCCATGTTATGGAATTATCAATATGCTTAACCGGTTGAATGCATGTCTAAGTTAGATCTGGTTTTATGAATTGAACGTAATGCTTTCTTAGGATTGATCATCCTGTAGAATTGAACTTGGATTAGTTAATTGCAAAGGAATTTGGATTAATTAATACCAGAATTCGTTCATAAGATAGGTTTAATTATTATTTCTGAACGCAAAGGATGGACTTGATAAGGAATTCTTAATTCGACCTAGGAACTGTGATAGCGGGCGTTAATGCTTCCAATGTAGACCTAAAGATGCGGAAGCTGATAGGAAAGCGTTAGTTAGAGAGCGATAGATCCCTGACCGGACGCGTTCTAGAATAGAAGCTAGAGTTTCCCGAATCGACCTTAGACTGCAACTCAACCATATCTATCTAGATAATCCGTAGCATCGGTGAACTCCCCGAACCTACAGTGCTTTTAATTATAGTTTTTCCCACCAACCAATAACTCTTGCGCACTGTTCTTGCTAGGATCAATACCGACATCATCACCTCTCGGTCCCTGAGTTCGACCCTGGTACTACATCGAATCCGTACCCTTGCGGAATTGGCTTAGTCTAGGTTTTATTACTTGACTCAAACTCATTCACCTAGATTGGCACGATCAAGTTTTTGACGTCATTGCCGGGGACTGAGATTCAGTCTTGGTGCCGGTTAGATTCTAGTTTCCCCACCACCATCTACTTTCTTTCACCACCACTCGATTTTCTTCCTTCGGGAATCAAAACTTTGATTCTTTCAGTTTATGACCGGGAGCCGTGGAATTCAAACTCTACTTCCTCCTGATACAGAGATCGAGAGAACTCTTCAACTCCTAAGGCAACGAAGGAGATTTGAAACAATGGAAGACAACAGAAATGTTGACGACCATCCTGCGCACAACGCCGCTCCACCGAGAGCAGTCGAGCGAAATGAAGCGCTTACTTTTGGAGATTACACTACTCCAAAACATACTCCACTATTTTCTTGCATTCGTAGACCGGGAAACGGGCGAACCCGTCTCGATCTACAACCCGCTTTTATCCAGATGCTGTATGGGAGTCCTTTCAGAGGTAACTCTACGGAGGACCCCAATTTGCATCTAACTCAGTTCAAATCTCTCTGTCAGTCCGTTAGAGTAGCAAATGAAGTTACCACTGAGGAAGTATTACTTCTTACTTTCCCTTTCTCTTTATCGGGAAAAGCGATTGAATGGCTTTATGCTCTGCCAGCAGATTCGATCCATACTTGGGATCAACTTGCTGACAAATTCATGAACAGATTTTTCCCTGCTCATAAGACTCAACTTGCGAAGAACATGATTAATTCCTTCTCGCAAGAACATGGAGAATCATTGGGTGAAGCATGGGAACGATTCAAGGAATACCAAAGAGCATGCCCTCATCACAACTTCGATAGACACTACCTTTTGTCAACCTTCTTGAATGGACTGAGAGATGAGATAAGGTTCTACATTAGCTGTGCCAGCGGAGGTAGCCTTCAAAAGCTAACCTTCGATGAGTTGGAAGAATTAATT
This sequence comes from Tarenaya hassleriana, assembly GCF_000463585.1. NCBI lineage: Eukaryota > Viridiplantae > Streptophyta > Magnoliopsida > Brassicales > Cleomaceae > Tarenaya > Tarenaya hassleriana. The sequence goes on from NW_010965498.1 coordinate 163,278, forward strand.
GAACGAATAGCCAGTGAAGAACTACTCCAACTGAGTTCTCACGAAGAAAAGGGAATGTAGAGAACATCAGTGAAGTAAACGCTCTTAAAGCTGAGCTAGCTGAGCTAAAGATGCAAATCTTTTTGTCAAACCGCAACGCTTTGGGCGAAACGTCGGATCAGCTCAGCAGAGACCAGTCTATGTTCTTACAAGAACAAGGGGTTGAGGATGTCAACTATGTTGCGAACAATCCTTATTCCAACACCTACAACCCTGGCTGGAGAAATCACCCTAACTTCTCTTATAAGAGCAACAATTATCAAAATGCTCCCCAAGAGAACATGAACCGAACGTTCCAAACCACGGGACCATTCCAAGATCAAACTATTCAACAGAGACCTCAACAACAGTTCCAAGAGTACCGGGGGTACCAAGGAATCCAACAGTTTAGAGGTCCACAACAACAACCTCAGCAGAAATTTGACCAGACCCCTGACATTAAGTCTATGCTTGAGACACTCCTATAAGGGAAAGCGTCTATGAGTAACACAATGCAAGGAATGGTCACCGAGCAAAGTGATTTAAAGAAGCAAATCCAAGGGGTAGAGTCCCATGTAAAGCTTCTCGATAACCAGGGAGCTCAATTCGCAGCTAAGCCTAGCAGAACGCAGTGCACATTACCTGGTAAACCCGAACCTAACCCTCATGAGCAATGTAATGTTGTCTATGTGGATGAGTGTGAAACTTACGGAACTAGGAGAATCGTTGCTGAACAAAGAAAAGCTTATCTAGAGAGGCAAAGGAATCCGATAGTAGAGGAACCGGAAGACGTATACGTTCCTCCGCCTCCACGACCACCTCCTATACAATTTCCGCAACGATTACACCGTACTCCGCAAGTAGACAGCGAACTCACAAAGTTCGCAGATATGTGGGAGAAGATGAAAATCGCACAGCCCATACAAGAGGCTATAACGCAAACACCATCTTATGAGAAATTTCTTAAAGATACACTCGTTAAGAAGGAGAAATTAGAGGAAGAACCAGTAATCCTGACAGCTGAGTTGTAATAACCCGAATCCAATTTGGAATATTTAATTAATTTCGGAGAAGAACAATTATATAAACGGGTACTAAACCTTAAGAAAAGGACCACAAAGTGTTCAGAAGAGGCCCAGAAACCACCCCGAGCAAACGAAACGAGAAAAGACGAGAAAACGACAAGAAAAAAAAAGTCTGGACCGACCGGTCCAGGCGAAGAAAAATATCAGGCGACCTTGCATTATTGGACGCGGCAAAAACTCGACAAAAGGGACCTAGCAGCCGCCTAACTCCACCTAACCCGTAATGGGAGACACCAGCTCGCCTCCCTACCCACCTATCTACCCCACAGCCCAGCCATCGTCCCTAAAAACTCTCCAGAAGATGGCAAGTCGGCCATTGTTGCAGAGGTGGGAGAAAAGAGAGAACAGAAGGAAAAAGAGCGAAAAAAGGAGGGAAAGAGAGGTAGAGAAGGGGAAAGGGACTCGTGGGAGCATAGAAAGAGGGCCCCCAGAGAGTCTAGGAGCGACGCCGTCGTCGGAATTGCCGGAAAACCCCATCAAATCCGGCCAAAACCAGAAATAGTTCTGGTTTGAGGTGAGTGGTTCGAGTTGCCTCTGTGTGAGCTCATTTTCATTGTTGTTATGGTATTAATTCGATGAAACCTGCACATGATTAGAAAGTGGAAGTTTCAATGAACACATAGAAACAAACGACACTCGATTTGGTGAAGAAACGAGTAAGATATGAGAGTTTGAAAATCGACGAAAAAACTGAAAACTGCAGAGAAATATGCAAGCTCACCCTAAGTCCGAGTCTTTCGGGCCATTACCCAGAACATAGGTCTGATAATTGAATGAATTGTTAGCTGGAATCAAAAGAGGACATTTCAAGGAGCATTTAGAAACAAACGACACTCAATTTGGACAAGAAACGAGTAAGTTATGAGCCAACGAAGTCGGACCAGAATCTGGGACGAAAATCGCGGAATCGCGATCTGTCTCCAGGCTCTGGACCGACCGGTCCAGACCCTGAAAATGCTGAAACGGTCTGAAATTGCCTGAACCGACTGGTCCATATCCCGGAAACGCCTGGACTGACCGGTCCAGACCCAGAACACGCCGAAAATGCTCGAAATGACCTAGACCGACCGGTCTAGACCCCGGGAATGCCCGGACCAACTGGTCCAGACCAGAAAACGGCGAAAATGCCCAAAATGAACTTGACCGACCGGTCTAGACCCCGGGAACGCCCGGACCGACCGGTCCAAACTAGAAAGTGATGAAATTGAGCCAAAAAGACTTTGGGATGAAATATAAACCTAGGAATCGATCAACTATGTGAAAAACGAGCCAAAACATGACAAAATGTAAAAGATAAAACTGGAATAAATTAATAAATTGAATACGTGGTGAGATGTGCGACGTACATCGAGTGAATCATTGTATGTTGATTGGGTTTTATTCTCCGATGGGTCACGAGAAGTGACATCGATTGTCACGAGAAGTGACGTGCGCGTGAAGCGCATCGATTGTTGCGCGAAGCAACGGCCAACGTCATGAGATGTGACGGGCATGAGAGGCGCTCCTAGTCATGCGATGTGACTAGGGTTTACGGCTAACCCTATGGTGCGAAGCCATACGGGACGTGATTGTTTCGCGAAGCAACGGTCAACGTCATGAGATGTGATGGGCGTGAGAGGCGCTCCTAGTCATGCGACATGACTAGGGTTTACGGCTGATTCTATGGTGCGAAGCCATGCATACTTGATTGTCGTTAGATGCGACGACCAAAGTCATGAGATGTGACGGGCGTGAGAGGCGCTCCTGGTCATGAGAAGTGACCAGGGTTTACGGCTAGTCCGATGGTGTGAAGCCATACGGGAATTGACACGATGATGTTTTTATATGATATAAATATATGTTTAATATTGAATAATTTATATTTGGTATTTTATCGTTTTAATACTGTTCTCGCCGGGAATGAGTTTACCGGATCCAACCCGGATCATTCACTAAGCAGTTGTGCTTAGCCCTCGTGGTTTCACCTTTTTCAGATCACGAGGAGCACTAGTAGCACGTTCGGGGTGACGAAGACTTCGAAGAGACGACCACGTGTACGGGGTTTCCTTATTTGTAAGATTTGAACTATGGGAGACGATCCCTATGTTTGTACGGTTGCATCTTTTCAATTCGGACATGTGTGTTTTAAGACTTAAATGTTATTTAATTGCGCTGCGTGTTTGATATTAAAAAGTTTTAAAATTCCCGTATTTTTGGTTTGCATTATTTTATTTGTTTTCGTCCATGTGGCACATCCTGTGACGGGAATCGGGATACGGGTGTCACAACTGTTGGTATCAGAGCAACGTTCCTTCTACGGGAAAGAACGCCTCAATACCTTAAGATTTTTACAATGAAAATGTTTTCGAAAACCATGTCTCAAGAAAATTTTTGCAAAGAACCGTACATACGATGTCTTGTCTGAGGTCACCGCTAATGCTACCTTAACCGTGGTGCAGTGAAATGGCTCCATGACGTGCTCAGTCTACGACGGGAGACAACAATGTCCCCAACCATGTTCCCCAAGCTACGGAATTTAGGGAATTCCAGGAGAAGATACGAAATGAATTCCGTGCATTCTAGGAGACCATGATACAAACCTTGATGGCACATCTCTCACCTCCACCCCCAGCGTGTGGCCCGGAACCTAGGGGGAGGACCTGCCTCCGCCGCCACCTGCACCGACAGGGCCAGGGGACTACCTTGTTGGTTGTAATGCTCTAGGATAATCCGTAATATGACATTTTGACTTTGTATTGATTCATTGATTTATGAATGCATTACATTCCCGTTATATGATTGGCATGTTTGTTATATTTCGGCATCCTTGAATCATTAGCGAATGATTCTAAACTCCCTAGTCAGTCAACATTGTGGGAACAATGTTGAATTAAGACTAGCATGAGGAGTGATCGATGCATTGGATGCATGTCACAATCATGGGTACTCGTTGTGAACGAGTGACTGGATGACCCGCATGAGATTGTCACATGGACAGAGTCATGACTTAAATCTCATACAGCGGTTCGTTTATGGATCCTCATACCTAAGATGTCTAGAGTATCTGATATGAGGAATGACGTGTCTTGACTGCGTCAAACGTCGTCTTTAACCGGATGATTATAACGGCGTTGATCAGATACGTTCACGAATCATATGGAGATAATAGACATGCAATATGGGACTTATCACCTCCTCAATAGGAGAGATATCGCTGGGCCCTCTCGTGGAAGTCGGACTATGAAAACGCGTGGCCACGCTATAGATGAAGTTGCATCTATTTTATTAGTCGATTTGCCAAGACGAGAAAGCAGTTGAACTTGAAGGGTGGCTCAAACCATGCCCTTGTTCAACATATGATATCAGGAGATAAAGGATCAGAACTCGAGCTGTTATTGCCTTGGTTAGATCACCTCTAACTCAATTCTAAATAGGTGGTCATGGCGTCTTGCTAGAGGCTAACCATGACTTGTAGATCGGGAATGGTTCTCGAGGCGGCTGCCACTGCGAATGGGCCTACAGGGTCACACACCAATAGGGATGGACTTATACGTGAAGAATACGAAGAATGGAAACGTGATTTGACCGAAACGAGCATGAAAAAG
>NW_010965498.1:168421-168738 GCF_000463585.1 Tarenaya hassleriana
AATGGTGCGATCGCACAAGCAAAGGAACCCCGGTCACACCAGAGATCCAAACACATACTCAGACGATTTCACTTGATCAGAGAAATCATCGACAGAGGAGACGTGAAGATAAGCAGAGTGTCTACAGATGATAATATTGCCGACCCGCTGGCGAACCCTCTCCCTTCGTCAAAGCATGATGGTCATGTTATGGGGATGTGATTCAAGGATATTTACCGTAATATAACAAACATGCTAATCATATAATGGGAAAAGTAATGCATTCATAAACCAATGAATCAATACATAGTCAAAATGTCATATCACGGATCATCGTA
>NW_010965498.1:168836-170021 GCF_000463585.1 Tarenaya hassleriana
GGCTGCAGAAGAATGGATGACGTGCATCACACGAGACCTGGAATATGTTCAGTGTCCCCTACGTTATCGAGCGCTACTAGCGAGCCATCACTTGTCCGGGCAAGTATACTGCTATGTCGAATGAGCCTACAGGGTCACACACGCAGGGAAGGACAAATGCACGAGAGAAAACGACGAAAAACCGAGACGGAAGGGGCTGGAACGGACGGACCAGAAAGTCCAGAACGGACGGTCCGCCCGAACCAGACCGGACGGTCCACGTGAGCGGAACGTCCGTTCCACGTGCTGGAACGGACGGTCCGCGTGTATCTCTGGACCGTCCGTTCCGGGCTTCAGTTTTTCCGAAAATTAAACCGAAATTAGGGTTAAATCACTTTATAAGAAAGTGATTAGAACCCTAATTGGAGAGAGACTTTTGAGAGCCGACTTTCAGAGAATTCTAAGAGCTTTTGGTGAGATCCAAAGAGTTCAAGGAATTCAAAGTCTCGTTTTATCAAAGTGCACAAACCGAATAGAGATTCGAGTCCTAGCAGACAAGTTCCAATCGTTGGAATCCATCCCGAGGTGTGGATACGTGTAGAGGGCGAGGTAATCTTCCTGCCTTTCGTGATCGAACGAATTCTTCAGTTGATACAGGCCCCGGATCGATTGAGGTAAGCGTTCTAACGTTTCTACGATTTCAATAGCAGCATGGTTCTAGGGTTTAGAGCTGGAGTGGCCCCGAGGGTTTATGCCCTAGAAGCGGAGCAGGAGATCCAAGAGGAGGAGGTTCATGTCGACGGAGTCGAGGTCGATGCTGTTGGGTTTCCTGGGATCTCATGAGCGAATCCTATTCCTAAGAGATCGATTCTAGGGTTTGCGCAGCGGATGTAAAACAAAAATTTAATAAACCCTAGAACCATGCTGCTATTGAAATCGTAGAAACGTTAGAACGCTTACCTCAATCGATCCGGGGCCTGTATCAACTGAAACCGAATAGAGATTCGAGTCCTAGCAGACAAGTTCCAATCGTTGGAATCCATCCCGAGGTGTGGATACGTGTAGAGGGCGAGGTAATCTTCCTGCCTTTCGTGATCGAACGAATTCTTCAGTTGATACAGGCCCCGGATCGATTGAGGTAAGCGTTCTAACGTTTCTACGATTCATAGCAGCATGGTTCTAGGGTTTCATTAAATTTTTGTTTTA
>NW_010965498.1:171533-175303 GCF_000463585.1 Tarenaya hassleriana
AAAGCTTATAAACAGTACATCATAGAGCACTAGACCAACAATCTCCCACTTGCTCTAATCATGAACTGCTAAACATCTAATGCCCATATCCCTAACATGACCCTCATGCTTCGACGAAGGGAAAGGCTTTGTCAATGGATCGGCAATGTTGTCATCTGTCGACACTCTTCAAATGTGTACGTCTCCTCTGTCTATGATCTCCCTGATGAGGTGAAATCGTCTGAGTATGTGTTTGGATCGTTGATGGGATCTGGGTTCTTTTGCTTGTGCGATCGCTCCATTGTTGTCACAATACAGAGCAATGGGGCTATCAGCACTCGGAATGACACCCAAGTCACCAACAAACTTTCTGATCCAAACAGCTTCCTTTGCTGCGTCCGACGCTGCAATATACTCAGCTTCTGTAGTAGAATCTGCAACGGTCGCTTGCTTGGAACTCTTCCAGCTAACAGCGCCTCCGTTTAAGCAGAAAACATAGCCAGACTGCGATCTGTAGTCATCCGGGTCTGACTGGAAACTAGCATCGGTGTAACCCTTTACAGCGAGCTCGTCTTCCGACCCACCGTATATCAAGAACACATCCTTAGTCCTTCTCAAGTACTTTAGGATGTTCTTGACGGCGATCCAGTGCGACTCACCTGGATCTGACTGGTATCTACTCGTAATGCTCAACGCGTAGGATACATCCGGTCGAGTACAAAGCATGGCATACATGATGGATCCAATTGCCGAAGCATATGGAATGTGGTCCATGTGTTCTCGCTCATCAGGTGTCGTAGGACACTGACTCTTGCAGAGAACTGTGCCACTGCTCATCGGTAAGGTTCCTTTCTTGGAATCTTGCATCTTGAACCGTTTCAAGACCTTATCGATGTAAGTACTCTGACACAATCCTAGAAGACGCCTTGATCTATCTCTATAGATCTTTATTCCTAGAATATAGGCTGCTTCTCCTAGGTCCTTCATAGAAAACTGCGTTCCTAGCCAAGACTTAACGTCTTGCAAGGTAGGAACGTCGTTTCCTATAAGGAGAATGTCATCCACGTACAGCACTAGAAATACAACTGTGCTCCCACTGTCCTTCTTGTAAACACATGGCTCGTCTTCGTTCTGTGAGAAACCAAACTTTTTGATTGTCTCATCAAAGCGAAGGTTCCAGCTCCTTGAAGCCTGCTTCAGTCCATAAATGGACCTCTGAAGCTTGCACACCATCCTCGGGTTCCTTGGATCGACAAAACCTTCGGGTTGTGTCATGTACACATCCTCGGTCAAGTTCCCGTTAAGGAACGCGGTCTTGACATCCATTTGCCATATCTCATAGTCGTAATATGTGGCTATGGCAAGTAGGATCCTGATGGACTTCAGCATAACTACGGGCGAAAAGGTCTCATCATAGTCAATACCATGAATTTGACGGAATCCTTTCGCCACAAGTCGTGCCTTGTACGTGTGCACGTTGCCATCCATGTCGGTCTTCTTTTTGAAGATCCACTTGCATCCGATGGGTTTTATCCCTTCAGATGCATCAACCAGAGTCCATACTTGGTTGTCTGACATGGATTGCATCTCGGACTTCATAGCCTCGCGCCATTTTTTGGAGTCCGGACTCGCCATTGCCTCTGGGTATGTGGTGGGCTCGTCATGTTCTAATAACATGAGTTCCTCATTCCCAGTTACGAGAAATCCATATCTCGTTGGCTCTTGGCGAATCCTGCCTGATCTCCGAGTTTCACTCGTCAAAGGTTGAGTCACAACCGGCGGTGAAACAGGTTGAACTTCTTCAACTTTTCACTCGGCTCAACGTCTCTTGCTGCTCTCGAACTTCCTCAAGTTCGATCCTACTCCCACTGACTCTTTTGGAGACGAACTCTCGCTCCATAAAAGTCGCATTCCTGGCAATGAACACTTTGTTCTCTGCCGGAATGTAGAAGTAGTAACCCTTTGTTTCCTTAGGGTAGCCTACAAATAAACACTTATCAGATTTGGAGGATAACTTATCAGTCATCTGACGCTTCACGTAAGCGTCGCAACCCCAAATTCTGACAAACGATAACGCGGGACGCTTCCCCGTCCATATCTCATATGGTGTCGTTTCAGCCGACTTCGTTGGACTCCTGTTCAGCAAGTACGCGGCGGTCTCTAAAGCATAGCCCCAGAAGGACTTCGGAAGATCTGTCTGACTCATCATAGACCGAACCATGTCTAATAGTGTTCGGTTCCTCCGTTCTGACACGCCGTTCCATTGTGGCGTTCCAGGAGGAGTTAATTGTGATACAATACCACAATCAACCAGCTAGTCAGTGAACTCTTGGCTCATATACTCGCCACCATGATCGGATCGAAGTGTCTTGATCGTCTTGCCAAGTTGGTTCTGTACTTCGTTTCTGAAAGCCTTGAACATTTCAAGTGTTTCAGACTTATGTCTCATTAAATAGACATAACCGTATCGACTGAAATCATCAGTGAACGTAACGAAATACAGATAACCTCCTCTAGTTGGACAGCTCATTGGTCCGCATACATCACTATGTATTAGGTCCAATAACTCTGTCGCTCTCTGTCCTTTCCCTTTGAAAGGATGCTTTGTCATCTTGCCCATTAAACAAGACTCGCAAGATTCAAGAGACTCAAAGTCAAAAGAATCCAGAAGACCTTCAGAATGAAGCTTCTGTATGCGTTTCTCGTTTATATGGCCTAGACGACAATGCCAGAGGAAGGTCGGGTTTAAGTCGTTCGGCTTAAACCGTTTAGTACTCACGCTATAGATGGATGATTTCGAGTTCGAAGGCTGATCATTCAAGACATATAAACCATTAACTAGATAACCATTACCATAGTAAATATCGTCTCGATAAATCATCAAACTCGAGTTCTCAATCACAAATCGAAACCCATCTAAATCCAGACATGAAATAGAAATAATGTTTCTGCTAATCGCAGGAACATAGTAAGAATTACTAAGCTCTAAAACAAGTCTAGAAGGAAGATGCAAATCGTAAACGCCAACACACAATGCAGCAACTCTTGCTCCATTTCCGACGCGTAGATCTGCTTCTCCCTTAGCTAGCATCCTACTTCTTCTTAGTCCCTGCACATTTCCACAAATGTGTGAGGCACTTCCGGTATCCAATACCCACGAAGATATAGTACAGATGTTAGCTTCTATAACATGAATACCTGAGGCAGAAGCTTCACCAAGCTTCTTATCCTTCAGATCCTCCAAGTAAAGGTGACAATTACGCTTCCAGTGTCCAGACACTCCGCAGTAATGACAGTCACCCTTATCGGGCTTAGGCTTGGGCGTAGAGGCAACTTTTGCCTTTTTCGCCGCCTTCTTTTTGGCTTTACCCCGCCGCTTCTTGCTGGAGTTGTTCTCAACAGCAAGCACAGTCTTGGACACCACGATATCCTGCTCAGCCGATTTCAGCATCCCATGCAGTTCGGCTAAGCTCTTTGTCATCCCGTGCATATGGTACTGCATTACGAACTGGTTATAGTCCTCGGGTAATGACATCATGATCAAGTCTGCAACCAAGTCACCATCGAAGTTCACTCCCATACGCTCAAGTTCAGCTCATGTTGAGGACGTGGCTGTTGACAGAACTGCCTCTCGGCATATCCGTCTTCACTAGAGCTTTTAGCGTCTTGTACTTTTCAGTACGCGCTAGCTCCTGAAACATGGTCTTGAGCTGTTCGATCATATCAAACACGCTCTTACCCTCAAACTGCTTTTGCAGATTCGGGGCCATGCTTCCCAACATGAGACAAGA
>NW_010965498.1:175313-177658 GCF_000463585.1 Tarenaya hassleriana
TTTGGAATGACGCATTCAACTGATCAACTATCAAAGAATCGTCCATGTCCTCTAATCGCTTACGCAATTCCGAGGTCACGTTTCCAAACATCAAGCTAGACTTGTCCAGATCATCATCCACATGCTTCCAATAAGCATCAATGATCGATCTAGAAGCCATGGTTAGAGTCTTATCCTTCATAAGGATAGATCGCATCGTCAACTTCGGTACAATACCGGTTAACGCTATGTCCTACAGAAAAAGACAAAACAGAACGAAAACACATCTATATGCAGATTCTATCAATGATCTACTACCAGCTAGTCCATCATCAATCAGTGTCTACATACCTATGATCTACTACCAGCTAGTCCATCATCAAACAATGACAACATAGATGCAAAGATAAGCTATATTCCCATAAAGAAAACTAACCCTACAATAATTTTCTATATGGGACTAAGATCCGTATTTCACACAAGAATAAATTGTTACACCTATCCTCATGCTATTTAGGTAGACATCTAATGTCAATCATATCTAATATGACTCTTAGATCCTTTATGAGACTATGATATCAAATATCATTGCATACTCGTCTCATCTGTACCATTAAGTCTCAACTCAAACTTGACAACTTAACCCAAGATAAACCATATTCAAGCCGTAGGAACCACGATTTCCTACCCTGCCTCACAAAGATAATCCGACACGCTCAGCTTGGGCATGACCCGTGTTACGGATGATCGATGCCTTGACAGGCGCTCTAGTAATGGGAGGTACACACTTAGCATTACATGAATAAGGGTTTTTCGAAACCGCACCTAGATCAAGCATCTACTTTCAAGCTATGAGAACCACCATTTCTCCATCTTGCCTCACCAAGATAATACGGCACACCCAGCTTTGGCATGGCCCATGACACGTACGATCGAGGCCTTGACAAGTGCTTTACTTATAGAGCTCCTAGATCTAACCGGTTTCTGTGCATTGATTGTACACAATCCGAACAGACCATCTATTCGATTATGTATTCCCAATCTCGAAGCTCCCACTAAATCAAGCATATCCAATATCTTGATCAAGTTACATGCATTCATTCACTATGGACCATCCATAAGAACAAATCATGTCTATTTGAGTTACAGTTGATCAAATTATGCAACGATTGCGTAATCGGACCTCGAAAACGGAAATTTTCGGAATCTGGACCTCGGCCCGTCCGTTCCAGGTGTGGAACGGACGGTCTACGTTGGAGAACGGACGGACCAGCCTTGGAGAATAGACTGGAACGGACAGTCCATAAGAGTAGAACGGACGGTCCGCAAATTAACGTGGAACGGACGTTCCATGAGCTGGAACGGACGTTCTGACATTCAGAACGTCCGGTCCAGGTTCGCGGTCCGATTTCTTCCGTTCTGCCCAGGGATTGTCCGTCACCCCTGGACCGTCCGGTCTGGCTTACCCAGAACGGACGGTCTAGGGTCCTTCAACGTGATCAGATCACGTTCCGCAGTGTTCTCAGCCCCGATCAGACCCGAAACTGATCCGAATTCTTCTGGGAACCCAAAATTCGAACTTCTGCACTCTATGCAACATGAAACATACAATCTACACTAGATTCAATCATCAAACATGCATAGATATCAAAGCAAACATGGATTCAAACAATTCAAATCCTAAAACATGCGTGATCGGGTTCTACGAAATCAAAACAGAGCAACCAGGCTCTGATACCACTGTTGGGATTCCTAGGATCTCATGAGCGAATCCTATTCCTAAGAGATCGATTCTAGGGTTTGCGCAGCGGATGTAAAACAAAAATTATAGAACCCTAGAACCATGCTGCTATTGAAAACGTAGAAACGTTAGAACGCTTACCTCAATCGATCAGGGGCCTGTATCAATCGAAGAACACGTCTGATCACGAAAGGGAGGAAGATTACCTCGCCCTCTACACGTATCCACACCTCGGGATGGATTCCAACGATTGGAACTTGTCTGCTAGGACTCGAATCTCTGATCGATTTGTGCACCGAGAAATCCCGAGACTTAGAACTCGTTTTTGGATCTCCAAAAACCCTATCTTTTCTGCCAAAAGTCGGCTGCTCAAAGTCTCATTCGAATTAGGGTTCTAATCTCTTTCTTATAAAGTGATTTAACCCTAATTTCGGTTTAATTTTCGGAAAAACCGGAACCCGGAACGGACGGTCCAGAAAAGCACTGGGACCGTCCGTTCCAGCATGTAGAACGGACGGTCTGCCTAAACCGTGGACCGTCCGTTCCACCACGTAGAACGGACGGTCTGCGAACATGAGCTCGCATGTTGAGGACGTGGGTGTTGACAGAACTGCCTCTCGGCATA
>NW_010965499.1:0-1285 GCF_000463585.1 Tarenaya hassleriana
AGAGTGATAGGTGGCAGATGTATGTTCGGCAGAAGGAGGCGCCTCTTGATGTTGCTGCCGCACTCATAGTATAGCCAGTAGGTTCGGCGACCCTCGATATCGATAGAGGACTTCTGTCGCAGCCTCTCGTACCTGCCGACGTTGACTCCCACTCGTCTAGCTATCCGGGTGATCATACCTCCGACGAATACTTCGACTCCAGAGTCAGCCTGCTGGATCGCGTATAGGTGGAGTGCTACTCGGGATGCTAGATCAACGCGAGACATTCCCCAGTCGGACCCATCGTAAAGTGGACTCAGGGCCTGTCAGATGAACTGTAGCTCCGTCTGGGATACTGACCCTGGATCTTTCCTAGCAAACAGTGTGTTAGCTAGGATCATATGAAAATACCTGACTATAGGGTGTCGGATCCATGTAGACTTCAGACGACTGGCTATGTAGTCGCGGGATCCTATCTCTGACCAGAACTGTCATAGTGCGGATCCGCTCACGGATTGAAGCTCGGCTGTCTCTCTGGGAGTAACACCGAGGATCTCAGAAAACTGAGCCATGGTGAGGTGGTATGGACATAGTGCGGATCCGCTCACGGATTGAAGCTCGGCTGTCTCTCTGGGAGTAACACCGAGGATCTCAGAAAACTGAGCCATGGTGAGGTGGTATGGACGCCCGGCTATCCAGAAGGCCATGTAAGCTCTGTGGGTGTCACCGTCCTGGGGAATGTACAAGCGGTATGATGCTAGAAATTCTGCAATCAGCTGTCTATATGTCGATTCGCGAGCCTCGAGGATGATGAGCCATCCTAATTGGTCACACAAGCCGTGGACCTGCTCGTAGAATCCTAGCTCGATAATCTCCTCGTCTGGAAATTTCGTGCAGTAAATCAGGTTGGAGAAGTAGATCGCTGTCTGCTGCATGTCAGGGTTAGGTAGGCGGAAACGAGGCTCGTGATCGGTGTCACTGACTACGATCGTCGGAGGGGTCAGGGTCATCACTGCGTCCGCCCGTGGTTGGAAGGGAGCAAGAGGTGGAATGTGATCCTCGCGAACGTCGGATGCTCTAGATTTGGTTTTGCGGGTGGCCATCGTACGGATTTAGACTGCAAAATCGGTGGAGGTGACTCGGGGTGACAGAGACCGAGTGAGGGGTGCTTTTTCGCAGAAAAGGGGAGGAAATGGGGAAAAAATTGGCTGAGTAAAATAAATAGGGTTTCGAAACTCTGACTCGGACCGAGTCAACACTTGACTCGGACCGAGTCAGAATTCTGTGACACGATCTGAACTCCGTT
>NW_010965500.1:0-1284 GCF_000463585.1 Tarenaya hassleriana
AACACCAAAGTATGTTTGGACTTTTTCGTTGAATAAGTGCTGAAGTATGCATGCCATATGACTGCGATGATATCAAAAGCATTCTTGACCCTTCGGACTTCACGCTTGTCGGAAAAGCTCGGAAGGGAAAAGGCAAATTTTAGCGTCCTTATCATTTAGACTGATCACTCGACACCTTATTTATCACTCTATTTTCGAGTTTGAAATACCTATGACTTCGATGATATCACTCTTATTTTTTACTTAGGTTTGCTATTGTGAATTCAGAGGCTTGTGTCTAAGGATGATTGTTTTATTGATCTCCTTGTAAGAACATTTTATATTTATACAAATTTACCTTTTACCAAAAAAAAAAAAGTATGCATGCCATATGATGCGTGATGATGTTTTGTTTTTTCAATAAAGAACATACCCATGGTTTCTCGATAATTTTCCCCTCTACTTTTATTTCAGATCCATCCACAACAAAGCGGTATCTATTTGGACATATCTATGGTTTCTGGATAGTTTAAAGCCGTATACATTTCTTTATTTTGATATTAAGATTTTGAAAACTTCATTGTATTATCTAAAATTTGAAATATTAAAACAAAAGAAAAACATAGAATTATTTTTTTTCTGAGTTTTTGTTTTTTAAATTGAACCAATTTATCATGAGAAACTTTTTTTTTACAATTTGAAAGATCACCGGATTTTGGTCCAAGTAAACTGAGGATTGAAAAAGTTCAAGTGAACGTATCTCCAAGCAGAGATTCGGTGGAAAAGGAGTTTACCTCAGCCTTTACCAATTGAGCTACCTGATTTTAGGTCACTAGGAATTTGGTGAAGACCGAACGAGTATGAAAAGAGCTTTTGTCAATGTGCACAACTTACTGTGTCAACCTCCTTTCAGCCAAAACCGAAATTGACACAAACCATCAAGTTCGCCCGGTTCACTCTGAACCGAACCAAGATGAGGTGTGGAAAAACTCTCTCCGAAGGGGGGGTTCCCTTCTCCGCCAATCATCTACAAAATTATATATATATATATAACTTGTAACGATTTTGTTCTTTTATTTTAGACATTTTAAAAAATTACGCATTTTAGCACATCATGATGATGTGAATGTCACGTGGACAGATTTGGAAATGGATAAAATTCATTTGAATATTGATTGTTTACAATCCTTTGAAAAGAGGCTGTAGCAGCCAGCAGCCTCAAGCTCAATAATTGATGATGGAGTGTTAATATTGTATAATATAGTATTAAATAACATAGCGTCTATTTGATAAGTTTGAGTGTGT